>NC_090657.1:35611590-35909369 GCF_040937935.1 Hyperolius riggenbachi | reverse complement strand
TTAAGAGTGCTAAGTAGGTTAGCACCGTTTACTGAATCAAGCCCTATGTGCGCAAACTAAACAACAAACTGCACAACATGTCTGCATTCAAAAACAAAAGAATTGTACACACATGGCCAACCTGCAGAATAGTTGGGCAGGTTGATCCACCGATTGGATATGACAAACAACCTATCATCAGTGTTATCAGTTACTGATATCAGTTGGTTGTCTGGTTGTTTTCCAGCCATACACACGTCCAACTTTCTTCCAATGGACCAAGTTTAGAAGATAGTTGGGCAGATTGTTGAGACGTGTGTATGAGCCTTTAAACCCCATCTACACCATACAATTTTTGGGGCGATTCGATTAATCAATTCGATTCAATCCGACATGTACGATCGGGATTAAATTCGATAGTGTGGTCGAATGTCATTGCAAAACAATGGCAAATTGAATCCCGATCGGACATGTCGGATTGACTCGAAGACCTAATGCTAACCTTCTCCATCTGAAACTCCTCCCTTCCAAAGTCTGACTCTGATCCTCATCCTTCCTCAGCCTGACTCTGATCCTCAGCCTGACTCTGATCCTCATCCTACCTCAGCCTGACTCTGATCCTCATCCTTCCTCAGCCTGACTCTGATCCTTATCCTTCCTCAGCCTGACTCTGATCCTCAGCCTGACTCTGACCTCATCCTTCCCAAGCCTGACTCTGACCTCATCCTTCCCAAGCCTGACTCTGACCTCATCCTTCCCAAGCCTGACTCTGACCTCATCCTTCCCAAGCCTGACTCTGACCTCATCCTTCCCAAGCCTGACTCTGACCTCATCCTTCCCAAGCCTGACTCTGACCTCATCCTTCCCAAGCCTGACTCTGACCTCATCCTTCCCAAGCCTGACTCTGACCTCATCCTTCCCAAGCCTGACTCTGATCCTCACCCTTCCCAAGCCTGACTCTGACCTTGCCCTTCCCAAGCCTGACTCTGACCTCGCCCTTCCCAAGCCTGACTCTGACCTCATCCTTCCCAAGCCTGACTCTGACCTCATCCTTCCCAAGCCTGACTCTGACCTCATCCTTCCCAAGCCTGACTCTGACCTCATCCTTCCCAAGCCTGACTCTGACCTCATCCTTCCCAAGCCTGACTCTGACCTCATCCTTCCCAAGCCTGACTCTGACCTCATCCTTCCCAAGCCTGACTCTGACCTCATCCTTCCCAAGCCTGACTCTGATCCTCATCCTTCTTAAACCTGACTCTGACCTCATCCTTCCCAAGCCTGACTCTGATCCTCATCCTTCTTAAACCTGACTCTGACCTCATCCTTCCCAAGCCTGACTCTGATCCTCATCCTTCTTAAACCTGACTCTGACCTCATCCTTCCCAAGCCTGACTCTGATCCTCATCCTTCCCAAGCCTGACTCTGACCTCACCCTTCCGAAGCCTGACTCTGATCCTCACCCTTCCCAAGCCTGACTCTGACCTCACCCTTCCCAAGCCTGACTCTGACCTCACCCTTCCCAAGCCTGACTCTGACCTCACCCTTCCCAAGCCTGACTCTGACCTCACCCTTCCCAAGCCTGACTCTGACCTCGCCCTGTACATTTTTTGTCACAAGTTAGCAGAAAATGACACTTTGTGAAAAAAAACAAAATCAATTTCCGCTTACTTGTGACAAAAAATAAAATCTTCTGTGAACTCGTCATACACCTAACAGAATACCTTGGGGTGTCTTGTTTCTAAAATGGGGTCACTTGTGGGGTTCCTATACTGCCCTGGCATTTTAGGGGCCCTAAACCGTGAGGAGTAGTTCTGAACCCAAATGTCGCAAAATTACCTGCCCTGGCATGTTACGGGCCCAAAACCGTGAGTAGTCTGGAAACCAAATGTCTCAAAATGACTGTTCAGGGGTTTAAGCATCTGCAAATTTTGATGGCAGGTGGTCTATGAGGGGGCGAATTTTGTGGAACCGGTCATAAGCAGGGTGGCCTCTTACATGACAGGTTGTATTGGGCCTGATCTGATGGATAGGAGTGCTAGGGGGGTGACAGGAGGTGATTAATGGGTGTCTCAGGGGGTGGGTAGAGGGGAAAATAGATGCAATCAATGCACTGGGGAGGTGATTGGAAGGGGGTCTGAGGGGGATCTGAGGGTTTGGTCGAGTGATCAGGAGCCCACACGGGGCAAATTAGGGCCTGATTTGATGGGTAGGTGTGTTAGGGGGTGACAGGTGGTGACAGGAGGTGATTGATGGGTGTCTCAAGGTGTGATTAGTGGGGGGAATAGATGCAAGCAATGCACTGGCGAGGTGATCAGGGCTGGGGTCTGAGGGCGTTCTGAGGGTGTGAGCGGGTGATTGGGTGCCCTATGGGCAGATAGGGGTCTAATCTGATGGGTAGCAGTGACAGGTGGTGACAGGGGGTGATTGATGGGTAATTAGTGGGTGTTTAGAGGAGAGAACAGATGTAAACAGTGCACTTGGGAGGTGATCTGACGTCGGGTCTGCAGGCGATCTAATGGTGTGGGTGGGTGATCAGATTGCCCGCAAGGGGCAGGTTAGGGGCTGATTGATGGGTGGCAGTGACAGGGGGTGATTGATGGGTGGCAGTGACAGGGGGTGATTGATAGGTGATTGACAGGTGATCAGTGGGTTATTACAGGAAAGAACAGATGTAAATAATGCACTGGCGAATTGATAAGGGGGGGGGGTCTGAGTGAAATCTGAGCGTGTGGGCGGGTGATTGGGTGCCCGCAAGGGGCAGATTAGGGTCTAATCTGATGGGTAACAGTGACAGGTGGTGATAGGGGGTGATTGATAGGTAATTAGTGGGTGTTTAGAGGAGAGAACAAATGTAAACAGTGCACTTGGGAGGTGATCTGACGTCGGGTCCGCAGGCGATCTAATGGTGTGGGTGGGTGATCAGATTGCCCGCAAGGGGCAGGTTAGGGGCTGATTCATGGGTGGCAGTGACAGGGGGTGATTGACAGGTGATTAGGGGGGAAATATGCATACAGTACACAGGGGGGGGGGGGAGAATCTGAGGGGTGGGGGGGTGATCAGGAGTCCCCAGGGGGCAGTTTAGGGACTAAAAAAAAAATAGCGTTGACAGATAGTGACAGGGAGTGATTGATGGGTGATTAGGGGGGTGATTGTGTGCAAACAGTGGTCTGGGGGGTGGGCAGGGGGGGGTCTGAGGGGTGCTGTGGGCGATCAGGGGGCAGATCAGTGTGTTTGGGTGCAGACTAGGGTGGCTGCAGCCTGCCCCGGTGGTCCCTCGGACACTGGGACCACCACGGCAGGAGGCAGCCTGTATAATACACTTTGTAAACATTACAAAGCGCATTATACGCTTCCTATCCGGCGATCGTTGGGTTAACAACGGCGCTTCCGATTGGCCGGCGGGTTGACGTCGCAGGTGGGCAGAGCCTATTGCCGGCGGATGCGCGCGCATCCCAGCGCGCGATCCCCGGCAGAACAGTGCCCCAGGACCCGACGCCATTCTGCGTTACGTGGTCCTGGGGCTGCCACTTTGCCGCCGCCAATATGTAGTAGGCGGTCGGCAAGTGGTTAAGCCTAACTCTGATCCTCAGCCTTCCCAAGCCTAACTCTGATCCTCAGCCTTCCCAAGCCTGACTCTGACCTCGCCCTTCCCAAGCCTGACTCTGACCTCGCCCTTCCCAAGCCTGACTCTGACCTCGCCCTTCCCAAGCCTGACTGTGTCCTCGCCCTTCCCAAGCCTGACTCTTTCCTCGCCCTTCCCAAGCCTGACTCTGACCTTGCCCTTCCCAAGCCTGACTCTGACCTTGCCCTTCCCAAGCCTGACTCTGACCTTGCCCTTCCCAAGCCTGACTCTGACCTCATCCTTCCCAAGCCTGACTCTGACCTCATCCTTCCCAAGCCTGACTCTGACCTCATCCTTCCCAAGCCTGACTCTGACCTCATCCTTCCCAAGCCTGACTCTGACCTCGTCCTTCCCAAGCCTGACTCTGACCTCGCCCTTCCCAAGCCTGACTCTGACCTCGCCCTTCCCAAGCCTGACTCTGACCTCGCCCTTCCAAGCCTGACTCTGACCTCGCCCTTCCCAAGCCTGACTCTGACCTCGCCCTTCCCAAGCCTGACTCTGATCCTCACCCTTCCCAAGCCTGACTCTGACCTCGCCCTTCCCAAGCCCGACTCTGATCCTCACCCTTCCCAAGCCTGACTCTGACCTCACCCTTCCCAAGCCCGACTCTGATCCTCACCCTTCCCAAACCTGACTCTGACCTCACCCTTCCCAAGCCTGACTCTGACCTCACCCTTCCCAAGCCTGACTCTGACCTCGCCCTTCCCAAGCCTGACTCTGACCTCATCCTTCTGAAGCCCCAATCTTAACCCCCTAAAACCAGCTTTACTCTGATCTTCCCGAAGCTTTCCGCTAACCCTGCGCCCACCCTCCCCCCATCCTTTCCCCTGTGAAAGCCCTACTACTCCTTCTCACCCACCCAAAGCCTAGTAATAAACTCACCCTTTAGAAGCATAGGGCCTACCTCACCTATCTGTCTATGATTAACTTAGTGAGATGCTAATAATTCAAAGTTGATGAAAATGTTGTGCTAATTTTATGCATCTTGAAAATGGACCAATCAAATGCAACAGCTGCCTAATTTGATTGGTCCATTCCCAGACTACATTGATCTAGCGTATGTACGGACTGCCGGTACCCCTCGGTGCGTTGTCGAGCGATCCACATGACAGATCACCTCGGCCAAGCACAACCAGAGCGCATTGTTCTGCTAATCTACCCCTCAAATCCATGCCACTCTGTCTGCCCTTCTCCCCCCTGCATATCAGCAGAACAGCAATGGGCCCTGAGCTACGACCCGAAGGATCGAGCCCTGATCCTGGCAAGCTACAGAATTGAAAAGGGTCTACACTCTCTCTCTCAAGCCAAATGAGTTGCCTGCCTGATTCATAACATAACCATCCAGCTGGATGAAAGGACCAATAAATTGGTCTCATTTGCAAAGGTATCTTATCTCCAAGCTTGAGATCTCCAGTGGGAATATCATAAGTGGTCCTCCAAACCTAGACAAGATTCATTTAAAAATAGTGAAAAATAACCATTTATCTGCAGACACCTGGCACACAGTGGATCATAGTCAGGATTGCGGAGACATTTGTGAATTGGTGAGTGCAGTTGCAGTATACCACAGGTGAAGGCTGAAATCCATTACTGAATAGCAGACTATTTTCAAAAAATTCCAGTGCAGTTCAAATTGCAGCATAGAACTGATGAAAATGAATTGGAGTTTGGCTGTGCCGCTACCTGCACTCACTGAGGGCTGCCATTAGAATTCATAAATGTTTTGTGGGCCCCATACAATGCACAGTTCAGGACCCCGTTTGAAGTACCTTGCAAGTAACATTTTTAGGCCGTACACGTTTGTCTCACTCTGCCAATTCACTGACTTTTCAACTAGAGCTGTAACATTGAGGGAGGCCCGAAACTGTGGGGATCCTCAAATTCTTACCCTCCCTGCCGCCAATACGGGACATCCTCTCCAAAGCAGGTGGTGGTGTTGTCGCACTGGTTATAGGTTGGTGGCATGGTGACTGCACAGTTGTGGGGGGCACCAAAGAGGTAGCAGGAAGGCAGTGTTAACTTAGTGGGGCCCTATCAAAGCTTTGGTGTGTGTGGGAGGGAATGGTTTCTAGTTATATCCCTTCTTTTAGCTGTCCTCTGATATAACCCAGATGATGGATGCCCGCTTTTGCCACCTAATGGTTTTTTTTTAACCCTTTAGCAGCCAATTTATTTAGAGGCTTGCAAGTTCTCCAGGCCAATATATTTTATCTTTTTTTATTTCTTACTTGTTATAATTCCTTGTTTCTAAATAGTACTGCCGTAATATGTATTTACGGCCACTTGTCACTAGGGGGCAGTGGGATACAATAATAGTGGACTTCTGTTTTGTTTCTATGTTTTCTGATAGCAGGGAGAGATCAAAGCATTCCAAGAATTTACAGCACAAAAAGTTCTGCTGGCTGAGGTCAAAAGCATTGCACTTATCTCACACGTGATAACTCTGAGGTTGCTAATGGGTTTGTAAATTCAGGTAAAGGTTTGCTGGAGTACTTATGTTCTCAACATCTGGAGAGACGTAGTGAGTCCAGCCTGATAAGTTGCAGCACTCCACTTGCTGCCAATCTGCATTAAATATTGTACATCTACGTTACTTTGACAGTGCAAACACTGGTTCGCACACTAGCGGGGGGGCCCAGTCACTCTCACGGTCTGGGGCCCCCAAACCTCAATGCGATACCCAGAGGTAAGTGCGGGCGGGCCCTGGACCTCTCACTCCTAGGGAATTCAACCCCACTGCCTCTAAACTGAATGCTACAAAACACACAATTTGCTCACTCCCAGTTAAAGCAATTTCCTACCTTTTATTTGGTCAGCAGGAGCCAGTCAGCCAATCAGGTGAACTGTCATACACCCTTTGCCAGCCGTACCAAATCTAGTAGGAATTGCATAAATTGGGTAGCATTCAGGTGGGAGGCTTCGGTTGGACGTAATTGTAGATTGCATCGGTTACAGGGATGCCCCGTGTAGGCATCTCCCACACGGTCCCCTCCCTAACCACTCACCTGTCAACCGCATCCTGGAAGCTGCAACAAATGTTTTAAATCACAAACACTGGTTCCCACGCCAGCCGGGGGCCACTGCTGAATCCTATCTGTGTAGGGCGGTCGGTGTGGCGCTGCTATGTAATAGCTCTGCAGGAGTGTATTGGCCAGAGGATCTCACTGCTCAGGTGGAAACCGACAGGAAATGTGACGTGTGCCTGAGTACCACTATTTGCACGGAACTAAGAGTTTATCAAGAAGTGTAACTGACATCTGCCTACGCATTGCAGTTGGGTGGAGGCCACCCGTGCCTGACTCATGGACTGCATGCTGGGTACAGGGCACCCGTGCCTGACTCATGGACTGCATGCTGGGTACAGGGCTCCCGTGCCTGACTCATGGACTGCATGCTGGGTACAGGGCACCCGTGCCTGACTCATGGACTGCATGCTGGGTACAGGGCACCCGTGCCTGACTCATGGATTGCATGCTGGGTACAGGGCACCCGTGCCTGACTCATGGATTGCATGCTGGGTACAGGGCACCCGTGCCTGACTCATGGACTGCATGCTGGGTACAGGGCTCCCGTGCCTGACTCATGGACTGCATGCTGGGTACAGGGCACCCGTGCCTGACTCATGGACTGCATGCTGGGTACAGGGCACCCGTGCCTGACTCATGGATTGCATGCTGGGTACAGGGCACCCGTGCCTGACTCATGGATTGCATGCTGGGTACAGGGCACCCGTGCCTGACTCATGGATTGCATGCTGGGTACAGGGCACCCGTGCCTGACTCATGGATTGCATGCTGGGTACAGGGCACCCGTGCCTGACTCATGGACTGCA
Organism: Hyperolius riggenbachi; assembly: GCF_040937935.1. Classification (NCBI taxonomy): domain Eukaryota; kingdom Metazoa; phylum Chordata; class Amphibia; order Anura; family Hyperoliidae; genus Hyperolius; species Hyperolius riggenbachi. The sequence continues at coordinate 35,901,936 of NC_090657.1, read as the reverse complement.
TGCTGGGTACAGGGCACCCGTGCCTGACTCATAAACTGCATGCTGGGTACAGGGCACCCGTGCCTGACTCATGGATTGCATGCTGGGTACAGGGCACCCGTGCCTGACTCATGGATTGCATGCTGGGTACAGGGCACCCGTGCCTGACTCATGGATTGCATGCTGGGTACAGGGCACCCGTGCCTGACTCATGGATTGCATGCTGGGTACAGGGCACCCGTGCCTGACTCATGGACTGCATGCTGGGTACAGGGCACCCGTGCCTGACTCATGGACTGCATGCTGGGTACAGGGCAGCGGAACAGCTGTTCAGTATCAGTGTGACTTTCTTGGAGGTAAAAGGCAGCCTCTGAATCTGATATTGGCAGCTCCAATCGCATGAATGGTCAGATTGGCTGAAGAATTCTAGCTTATTCTTACTGAAAGGGGACAAGCTGGCTGGAAGATGAGATGGATGGCAGCTAGAGATGGCCATTGAGATGCAAGCTTAAAGTGAACCCTAGGTCTTTTTAAAGGAAACCCGAGGTGAGTGTGATATGGAGGCTGCCATATTTATTTACTTGTAGACCACACCAGTTGCCTGGCAGCTGTTGATCTTCTGGCTTAAATAGTGTCTGAATTAAAACCCTGGAACAAGCATATGACAAATTCAGTAAAACCTGAGTCGGAGTGCCTGATCTGCTGCATGCTTGTTCAGGGTCTACGGCTAAAAGTATTAGAGACACAAAATCAGGAGGACTGCCAGGCAACTTATATTGTTTAAAAAGGAAATGCATATGGCAGCCTCCATATCCCTCTCACCTCAGGTTCCCTTTAAAGTTAATTAAAAGTATGAAACTTGCTGAAAGAGAGGGAAGCTTCTAGATCATTGAAAGGCCTCCCGCGACCTCCTCGAGACCACCGCTACCCTCTGACAGATCACGGCCCCACCCCTCTTCCTGCAGTGTTACTGTGGAGATGCGGCCGTACTTGTGAAGATGCAAGACGCCGCGTCTGCACAGTAGCCTGAGGCTTCGGCCTACTGTGCAGGCGTGGCTACTGTGCAGGCGTGGCTACTGTGCAGGCTTGGCTAATGTGCAGGCGTGGCTACTGTGCAGGCGTGGCTACTGTGCAGGCGTGGCTACTGTGCAGGCGTAGTGCGGCCATGCTTGTACATGGCAGAACATATCTGACAAGCTCTTGTTGGACATGATAGTGCAGCAATGGTGTGGGAGTGAGGAGGACACAAGAAGCCGCTTGTCTATTGAGAGGCTTTCTTCTACCTAGGTAATTATTTTTTTTTACTACTTAATGACAAGCTGACTTATAAAAACGTCCTGCTAGAGCCTCTTATTGGCTCCAGGATGTTTTTATAAGTCAAACAGCGCTGCTGCCGCTGTGCGCATGCACGTGTGCGCTCCCGCACATGCATTCCCGTGCACGTGAGATTAGTGAGAGGGAAAAAAAAAACATAGAAAAAATACACCTTTATTTCCAAATAATATATTGTCACCATACTTTGTGCTAGGGACATAATTAAAATGTGATAACCAGGACAAATGTTTCAGACATCTGTGGCTGGTTAGTCTTGCTCACATTATTTCTTGTAGGGAGGAGCTGACATACCCCTTACCCATATCCTTATCAGTGCATACTGTATAACTTTGTTGATACACTGTAGCTCTGAACCTTCCATGATGTAATCTTTATACTGTCTGAAATCCTTCTGATTAATGTAAGATACTGGTAGTCAGATGCTGCTGCTATCTTGTATGATAAACCAATATGGTCAGGCCACCGTAGCAGTGAAGGTGTGGAACTTCTTCAGAATTGGACACTAAAATATGTCAGGGCCCAGGCCCCACAGCAAGCCTGCAGAGACAGGTCCTTTTACCAAATCGAGAGGAGAAGCAGCCATAGGCCTGCGACCCATTAGAGCAGGGGTAGGGAACCTATGGCTCGGGAGCCAGATGTGGCTCTTTTGATGGCTACATCTGGCTCCCAGTTAAGGGTTGATTCTCTAAGCTACAGTGCTCAAGCAGCGCAGCTTAGTGTGACAGCGCATGTAAAATGTTTAAAGTAGGCACGCTACTCCTGTAGCATGCACTACTAACTTACTCGCACTCCCCCAAAACTAACTGCCGCTTCAATTGTCCCACACTGGATCCTGTCAGGTCCAATGACTTAGTAGGACAAGATCCCCACACATTGATTGGCCCAATAGGCTGTCACTTGACAAGCAGCCTATTGGGCCAAAGTGGGGGGATCTCGTCCTACAAAGTGAATCAACAAGTTGTTAGTTGGTCTTTCTCCTGTCTGGCTCTTAGGGAAATTGCTGATGTGACTGAAACGTAAGAGAAGCTGAAGATGTGTCTGACACTTCTGCTGCCCCGGAGGATCAACTGTATACACATCACCATGGCAACAGGGACAGCCCTCTGCTGCGCATGCGCACAGTCCCTGTTTGAAACATATTGTATGACTCTCACTGAATACATTTTAAAATATGTGGCGTTTATGGCTCTCTCAGCCTAAAAGGTTCCTGACCCCTGATCTAGAGCATTTTTTAGGGCGTTTAGGAATCACTTTCAGACGTTAATGAATTCCCTAGGCGCTGTGCCAATGTAAATGGGTGGCATAGACTCCACTACAGCAATTACGATTAGGCAAATTTCAATGGCAGGACATGCAGCATTTTGGGAGGGTTTCCATTCTAATGTATTGTATTGGAGCACGGAAATCTCTCCCAAAATCGCTTGCAAAGCGATATCACAAATCGCAAGCTTATGCGCTTTCTAGCGGGTCCCGGGCCTTATTGAAGACAAACATGGCTGTTGCCCTTCAACCACACTTTGCAGGACTAGGAATCGTGTGCGAAGGAATCTGCTAGACACCATACACACACAGATCCCTGCGCTGGACAGAGATCTGTCCCGGTCTATGGCAATTACAACAATTTAGTGCACTGCTGTCGAGCTGCACGTACCTCGAGTCAGCTGCGGGCTTTAGGCCAAAATCTTGGGAATGCTGCACACACAATGCAATCTCACACGAGTAGCAATGAAAGAACCAAGCATACAATACGCCACTGATCTGTAACTATGCAGTCTCTCTCTCTAGGAGATGTAAATTCTCTGCTTAATATACAGGAGACTGACTTATTAAATAAACAGGGGCGTAGCAATAGGGGGTGCAGAGGTAGCCACCGCATCGGGGCCCTTGGGCCAGAGGGGCCCCAAGGGCACTCCCTCAACTACAGTATTAGCTCTTTATTGGTCCTGTGCTGGTAATAATCACTTGTATAGATACTTTGAATAGTAGTGATCACGAACACACTGCTCCCCATTCCCTTCTTGCACCTCTGACACTGTAGTTGCCATTGGCAGGTTTTGGTGCGCCATATCAATTGTGATGTATAGAGTGCTTGGGGGGGGGGGGGGCCCATTGTAAAACTTGCATCGGGGCCCACAGCTCCTTAGCTACGCCACTGTAAATAAAGATTCAATATTCCAAAAAGTGGATCAAATGCAGAAAGAAGATAGACTAACATATTTGCAAAGACAAAACTAAAAATGACAAAGACACACAAGACATCTGCTTATCAAAATAAAAAGGAATAAAATAGAAATCCAACCTTGCCCAGTGTGAGGTCTAATTGCTGGTGCAGGAGGATGCACTTCTGACAGGGGCGTAACTAGAAATTACTGGGCCCCCCTGCGAAACTTTAGGATGGGCCAACCCCACCCCCCCCCCAAATGTCTTTGCTGGAAGACTGAGCGCTGATAGTAGTTTGAGGTGACGAAGGGGGTGTCAAGCCCCCCTCCCCGCTGCTGTTTTTTCCTGCTCCCCCCCCTTCCTATGCTGTGCCCCCTCCTGCCCCAAAGAATGGCCCTGGAGGGCCCGAGAGCCAAGGGCCCCCCTTTAGGCTTCTTCCTCTAAGGGCCCCCCTGCGACAGCATCCCTTGCAGGGGCTATTGTTACGCCCCTGACTTCTGACGATAGATCAGGGTATCCCTCGCATATAGCAGTCTCTACATGCTGTCCTGACTGCATCCCAACCACACATTAAAGTGGATCCGAGATAAACTTTTACTCATTGCATAATAGTGTTCCTTTCATATAGTTTACATGGCATTCCTCAAGCCAAATACTTGTTTTGTTTTAATACTCTAATTCCCTGTAAAATAAACAAGCCTCGCCCACAACTCCTTTTGTGCCTTGGCACTGTAGCAAGGGCTTATGGGGGCTCAGTCTGGGCAGGAGGAGGAGGTTACTAGCCATTGATTTCAGAGGCAGATGGTAGGAGGAGGAGAGGGGACTGAATTTACACACAGGCAAGCTGATAGCATCTCCAGCCCTCAGCCTGTGACAATGTGACAAACAGAACATGGCTGCCCTCATTGTATCACAGGAATAAATAATCATAAACTGTTGAAGCTGTCTGCAGCTAGATTTGCTGTGTAAACTATCTAAACTTTAGATATAGACAAGCCTTAGGGCCCTTCCTCTCTAACCCTGTACCACTAAAATATGGTGTACCTCAGGGCACAATATTATCCCCTTTACTTTTCACCATATACATGCTGCCACTTGGAGAAATCATACAAAAACATGGCCTGACATATCATTGCTATGCTGATGACACCCAGCTATATTTGTCATTCACACCTGGCGTCACAGACCCTACTCCACAAATAAACTCATGCTTAGCTGAGCTTCAGGAGTGGATGAATATTAATTGGCTAAAACTTAATGCTGACAAAACTGAGGTTCTTGTTATCGAGGGTCAGGGCCCAACAGCAAAGCAGCCCCAGTCTCAACCAACACTGCTAAGGATAGGGAGCTCAGACCTGAACAACTCAGACTGTGTGCGCAGCCTGGGAGTACTGATTGATGGGAAATTAAGCTTCAGGAATCAAATCTCAGCTGTTGTGAAACATTCCTTCTTTCACCTAAGGAATATTGCAAAGATTAAACACCTAATTCCTTCAGAGGATCTTCCAACCCTAGTTCATGCCTTCGTCACATCAAGGTTAGACTACTGCAACACCCTCTACACAGGCCTGCATAAGAAAGACTTACGCCGCCTGCAATTAGTACAGAATGCCGCCGCAAGGCTGTTAACGAGCCAACCCCGCCATTGCCACATAACACCAACTCTGAGCTCACTCCACTGGCTACCGATAAAATGGAGAATTCTGTTTAAGATTGGCTTACTGACATTCAAATCCTTGCACAATCTGGGCTCTGGATACCTGAAGGACTTGTTGCAACTGCATCACACCCCCCACAATCTTAGATCAAAAGGACGCAACACCATGGTCACCCCCAGAGTCCACCTCAAAACCTTTGGAGACAGAGCCTTTTGTCATGCTGCCCCTACACTTTGGAACTCCCTGCCACACCCAATCAGGACAGCTCCATCCCTGGAAGCATTTAAGTCTAAACTGAAAACCCACCTCTTTAGTCTGGCATTCATGAACATCTGACTATCTCCTCTGTAACACAACCCAGCCTGCAACCCTGTATTAATCTGAGACACAACTATGCGCTTTGAGTCCTATGGGAGGAAAGCGCTTTACAAATGTTATTGTATTGTATTGTATGTTACTTGTTATAGTTAGTTTTTCATCTCAGATATATATAATGTGTATAACTTGCTCCAGATCAGCATTTTCAAATAAGATAACGGCCTTAATTACCATAAAAGGAATACTGTAGGAGGTCGGGGGAAAAGGAGTTGAACTTACTGGGGGCTTCTAATGGTCCCCCGCAGACATCCTGTGCCCGCGCAGCCACTAACCGATGCTCTGGCCCCGCCCCCGGTTCACTTCTGGAATTTCAGACTTTAAAGTCTGAAAACTACTGCGCCTGCGTTGCCGTGTCCTCACTCCCGCTGATATCACCAGGAGCGTACTGCACAGGTACAGACCATACTGGACTTGTGCTATATACTGCTGGTGACGTCAGTGGGAGCGAGGACACGGCAACGCAGACGCGGTGGTTTTCAGATTTTAAAGTCTGAAATTCCAGAAGTGAACCAGAGGCGGGGCCGGAGCATTGGAGAGTGGCTGTGCAAGCACAGGATGTCTGCGGGGGATCATTAGAAGCCCCAGGTAAGTTCAACTCATTTTCCGCCGACCCCCCTACAGTATTCCTTTAAAGGGACACTGAGCACCTTTAAAAAATACAATTTGCACCAACTGGGCCTTCCTCCAGCCCACCTTAGGCCGCAAGATCCCCCGGCATCATCCTGGCTCCGCTCTCGGTCCCGCAGGCGACTCCGTTAATTGCCGATTTCCGCCTGAAGTCGCCAATACGAGTCCTCGCCGCGCACGTTGCATGTCATCACGCCGGCCGCTATGCATCATCACATCGGCCGGCGTGAGAGTCCAGCTCAGAGTTAGAAAACCGCACATACGCAGGACTCTCACGCTGGCCGGCATGATGAAGCGTAGCGTGCAGCAGGGGTGCGTACTGGCGACTTCGGTAAGTCGCAGATTAACAGAGCCGCCTGTGGGACCAAGAGAGGGGCCAGGAGAACTCCGGGGGAACTCGTGGCCAACGGTGAGCTGGAGGAAGCCCCAGGTAAGTGCAAATTGTGTGTGTGTGTGTGTTTTTTTTTAAAGGTGCTCAGTACCCCTTTAATTATATTCCTGTGCAGAAGCGGATAGCTAATTGGTATTTATGTAGGCTCAGATTCCTGAAAAAAAATCAAAAAAACATTTTTGCTAGAGGGCCTCATGAGTTGTAGTTGCGCCACTGCAGACAAGCCAAAGATTCAGCACAACAGTCGGGCAATTTGACTTTTTTAAAACCTGGTAGTAACATGGCAACTTCCACATTCCCTTAAAGGACACCAGAGGCGGAAATAATCTAATGAAATAAACAATTGTATCTATCTTCCTTCTCCTAAAAATGACTTTTTAAGATATTCCACAGTTTTATTATATGTTTAAATCTACCTGTAACCTGTGTAACTGTTTTATTGTTTTTGCTCAATGACACATTCATTGAAGTTAGCCAGAGCTAAAATCTATGAACTATTGTCCCCTTTTATCTCTTTCCTACTCTCAGAAGCCATCTTCTGCTAGGAAAGTGTTTTATAGTTGGAATTTCTTTTCAGTAAGAGTCCTACTCTAGTCACTTCCTGTCTGAGTCAGGACGGAGTCAGCCACTTACATACCTGATATTTAACTCTTTCAGGCAGAGAAAAAAAAAAGGAACACAGAATAGTTATTTGTGTGCTAGGCACTGTACATACAAATGTCTATCTCATCATGTCACATGTCACCTCGGGTATCCTTTAACTCTAGGTTCTATTTAACTATTTACGTTAACCGGCTACCATGATTGTACACAGGAGGTTAAGAAATCCTGTGAATTCTCCCTGTTCTGTGCCAAGTGTTGACACCACCAGCAGCCGCTAAGCAGGGGAAAAAAAACAGAAAGCAGAAATCAGCTGTGGGGAAGAAGTAACAGAAACAACATATTGTGGTAGAAGGGGCATAAACATAGCTCCCGCCATCACAATGGAACCAAGGGTCCTAAGGGGGCCCAGTCCTTCTCACTCCTCTCTTCACTGTAGCCACCATACAGCCTATTTTCTTGCAGCTCCTGTCTCTGCAAGTCGCTGAATGATTCACCAATCTTTACCTGCAGGTTCATGACGCACATTAAAGAGGAGCTGTCATCCATACTGTGACAGATAAAAAAAAAACCTAAATATATATGTCGATAAATACAGGCTCTACTTACATAACATGCGTATTGCACGGTCCATGTGTTGATTTCAGTGAGCTTTATAAAATCAAAAAAGGTAAATAGCAGGGGCCATCTTTATTTCCTCCAGCTGAAGCCAATGGTGAGGTCATTTCCTCCCTAACTCCCCCCTCCTCCCCACACCAATAGTGAGCGTTATGTCACAGGCACCCCCGCATCCATGGAAACCCCCCAGCCCTGCTACCATATCCATAGGGATTCCCCCTGTATTTACCCTCAACCCTGCAGCATGCCTGCTCGTCCCACAGCATTACAGCGCTTAGTGGGGAAGAATAAATGCAGCCCCATCGCCTGGAACCATGTTGAGGCGAGTCTGTGTGCGCTGCATATATTCTTCCCCGCTAAGCTCTACAATGCTGCAGGACGAGCGCCGACCCAGAGATGCTACAGGGTTGAATGTAAATGCAGGGAATCCCTATGGAAATGATAGCAGAGCCGGGGGTCCCCATGGAAGCGGAGGTGCCCACGGCCCCCCCCCAATGAAGCGGCAGAGATGCCTGTCGGTCTGGAGTACGGGAGGGGACGGACAATGGCAGACGTGAGGCTGCTCCATTCAGGCTGAACTAGCTGTGTGTGGCGAGAAAAGTAAAGGAGAACTCCCCCCTCCCCGCCCCAGCTTGCACTGCAACTTCTCTTTTGCGGCTGAATACTGCGTACTAAGGAGCGGGGGACACGAGGATTAACCACCCTGACGTTCTATTAGAACGGCCAGGGCAGCGGCACAGCACATCTTTTTGTTTTTTTTGTTAAATCGTGTAGCTAGCCTAGCGCTAGCTACATGATAGCCGCTGTGCAGCGGCATCCCCCCACCCCTTCCGATCGCCTCCGCGGATCAAAGCAAACAGGAAACCCCATTCGAAACAACGTCATCCACGTCATGGCGTCGGAGGGAGTCCCGATCCACCCCTTAGCGCTTCCTGGCGCTGATTGGCCAGGCTGCGCAGGAGTCTGGGGGGGGGGCTGTAACGCGGCGCATCGGCGGCGAGCGATCGATAACAACACGCAGCTAGCAAAGTGCTACCTGCCTGTTTTTAAAAAATGATGTTTAAAAAAAGCTGAGCTCGTCCATACCGCTAAGCTGGTTAATATCTGCAATACAAAAAGTAAGATTGATTTTCAAGTTAGGTATTGCCTTTTTAGCATCCACTTTATATGTTCAACAGATAGAATGTATTTTGGTTTTTATGCCTAACAGTTGCTCTTTAAATTAAACACACAATGTATACATTGCTGTTGTAATACACATTCATATATACCAATAGCACATGTAATAGCTGTAACATATATATATATATATATATATATATATATATATATATATATATATATATATATATATATATATATATATATATATATATATATATATATATATATATATATGTAGTGTGCTATTTGCATAACACGCATTGCATAACAACTCCTTAACTTTACATGTGTGACCAGCACGCAGTATAAAGTTTTGAGTTACCATAACTAATTAATTACTTCCTGCTGGGTTTTTTCCCCTTATCTGCCTGCAATACGGAAAAAAAATAGGTACTATACACAATGCTTGAATTTTTTACTGTCTCCATTGCAGGTCTTTGAAATGTTTACTTCCTGATATGTGCTGGGAATAGTGTTCCAATGACACAATCAAGGGAGATAAGGTGTCTAGAAGCGCCATGGAAACAAACACCATGCTGTTGCCATGGTTGCTAAGAAATGTATTTTTATATCCACTTTTGGAAAAAAAATGGCTTGTTAGAGACTAAAATTGGAAGTTATTTTTTAAAAACATGAAATTAAAGACATTTATTAATTTTGTTCAGTCGTAAGTGGAGATGTCCTTTAAAGGGAATCTGAAGTGAGAGGGATATGGAGGGTGTCATTTTTATTTCCTTTTAAACAATGCACATTGCCTGGCTTTCCTGCTGATCCTCTGCCTGTAAAGGTGCGCACACACCTTTGACGGGTGCCACCCGACATCACTGGGCCGGCCTGTACAGATGTGAAGTCCGCTGTATAGCTGACCATGCGCTCTGTTGCTATGCGGGCAGGCGGAGGGACGACAGAGCGGTGTGTACATGACGTTATGCAGTGGGTGGGGGAGTGGCGTGCACAATAAAGTTGGCTACCGCTCAGGCAAATTGATCCACCAGTTGATCCATACATAGCTTAATACTTTTAGCCATAGACCACCAACAAGCATTCAGATTAAATGTTTCTGACAAAAATCTGACAAGATAAGCTGCATGCTTGTTTCAGGTGTGCAATTCAGACATCTCATTATCTCCTACCTGGACTATTGTACTTTTCTTTTGTCAAGCCTCCCTTTAAAGAGACTCTGAAGTCTCCAAAAAAATCAAGTGTTCTTTAAAATCCTCTTTAACATAATTGCCCCTCCTAAAACGTCGCATCCCCGCAGCTAAAAACTCCATAAATCACCCCAAACGCCCTGGGGCACATCGCAGGGCTCCTTCCGCATAGAGGCAGAGCTTTGGGCTGTAGCTCTGCCTCTACCCGCGTCCATCAGTACGTATCTCCGCCCCCGCCCGCCCCTCTCAGTCTTCTTTCACTGAGAGGGGCGGGGGAGAGGCGGCGATCAGCGCTGATTGACATTCATGGAGGCAGAGCTACAGCCCAAAGCTCTGCCTCCTCCAGCAGCAAAACCCACTACCAAGAAAGTTGTGGATTTTGCCCGGGGTGTTAGGGGTGATTAATTGAGTTTTTAGCCGCGGGGATGCAGCGCTTTAGGAGGGGCAATTATGTTAGAGGATTTTAAAGTAAAAACTTAATTTTTTGGAGCCTTTAGAGTCTCTTTAAACCGCATCACCCCCATTCAATCGATAATGAATGCAGCAGCCGGATTGATCAACTCTGTAAATCCCTCCACTGGCTACACATCCACTTCAAAATCAACGATCCTGTTCCTTTCTTGCTCTGTGCTCCTTGTATGTCCTTCATTGTATATTAAAGTAAATATCAAAACAAAACCGTTACCTAAGGAGAGGGAAGGCTCTGGGTCCTAATGAGCCGTAGGGTTCCTCTCACGGTCCCCGCGTTCCAGCACTAACACCCTCATTAAAATCTCCTGCTGTTGAAGGCTTCAGGAGACTGAGTGCTCCCGAGGATGGGCGGTTCTGCGCATGCACGGGTGCGTGAGAGAGCTGCTCACGCATGCGCAGTACAGAGCAATCCATCTTCAGGAGCACTGGGGCTCCTGAAGACTTCTGAAGCCCCGGGCAGCGGCAGAGAGCAGTCTCCGACCCATCGGTCAGAGATTGCTAACGGAAGAGCCAGCAGTGGAACGCGGGGACTGTAGGAGGAACGGGATGGCTCATTAGGACCCAGAAGCTTCTCTCTCCTTAGGTGAGTATCTTTTTGTTTTTTGTTTTTTTTGTTTCTCTATCTTCACTTCCGACCCATCTACAGTATCTATTGTGTAGTGCTGTGTAATGATTTGGTGCTTTATAAATAATAATATCTGAACTTGCTGCATGCAGGCATTGTAGTAAAGTCCATGTCCAATATCCATTGCAGTTCACACTCATTATAAAGCTTGCGTCATGCAACGCAAACGGTGTGAATCCAGCCTTAAGATTTTTGGCTTAAAGTATAGAACAAGAAAACCGAAAATATAGTGAAGTATTTAGATCAGTAGTAGGTGAATATAAAAAAAAAAGCAAAGATTATACTCACAAACGAAGGTCGCCACAGAGGCAACCACTGGATAGGCAGCTGGGGAGAATTAGAACCTGACCCCACTCAGGTTTAAGAAGTTGCTCCCTGTAGACAGGAAAGGTATGGGGATACACCCCTCCACCAAGGGTGGACTAGACTGAGTCGTGTTTCGCAGGTCACAATCCTTCTTCATCGGGCAGTAAATTGGAGAATGCAGAATCGGGTCTGTGACGTGGCCAAGCGCACGTTTGGAGTATCTAATAAATGTTACTGTGAATTATAGTAACGTCTCAAAGTCTGTTTTTTCTATGAGGGAGGTAAGTCCATCAAACTTCCCCCATTTTAAACCGGTCTTTAAACGCTTTTATCCTTACTGGCGCCTTTGTTTGCCTACCTGCAATAAGCTTTTTGCACTTCTACCTGACTTTATGGGTGTCCTGTTCAGACAAGCATCACACAGAGAGAACTGAATTTGTATCAATTATAACATATTTATTGATATCACTGTTTATTACATGTAGTTTGTAGCTGAGCTCGTTTAGAATTCTGTTTACTAGTTAAGCCTGTTTAGTAGACTTTCTGTTCTGCAGCCATTGCAGCATTGCGGACCAACGCCTGCAGCTTGGCAGTTATTTGTATAAAATGCTGATGCATTGTAAGGGGTTAAGCCTTTGGCTGGGATGCTGCAGTTGGCATCTCTGTCCTGTCCCATAAGTTATGTGCATTGCTATAGAGCACTCCGTGTAATAGGCTGAGACGTGGTCAGAATCTTTGTCCCATGATTAGTGCTGTGAGAATTGTCCCAGCTAATAGCTGACGATGAGGGGAGGGGAGGCCTGCTTACAAACTAACATTATACACTTTACATCAGTCAAAACTCAGTTTCATGTTCTTCTAGTGTTAGCAGACTCAGTCCTCACTTTCTGAGGCTGGGTCAGAGCACAGAGTTCTTAGCGTTCCCGTCAGGCAAACATGAGCACTTTGCATCCTAAGTGGAACTAATTACTGCAAATCAAATTGCTTGTGAAGTAATTTGGCCTCCGTACGGCCCAGCTCACATGGAAGGTTTGTGGACAGTTGGATTGCGCAGTTACCAAGATGAACAACCGATTATTAAAGTGTACCGAAGATGACCTGAAAGAAAAAACATCGAACATACCTGGGGCTTCCTCCAGCCCCCCTCAGCCTGATTTGTCCCTCTCCGAATCTCCGCTGTCCTCTGCCTTCTGGATCCTCCGCAATACTCCCGGTAATTTAGGCCAGTCGGCGCATGCGCAGTGTCGCTGCATGCACTCCCGTGGCTGCGAGTGTTCTGCACCTGCGCTGGCACAGAACGCTCCCTGTCATGGCAGCGCAGCAGGGGACGCACGTGCGGCCGGGCCACGCATGCACATTAAGTCCCGACTCCAAAAGTTACCGGGAGCTATATCGATGATACAGAAGGCGGAGAACGGCGGCGAGGGACGGACCAGGCTGAAGGGGGCTGGAGCCCCAGGTATGTACGAATTCTTGCTTTTAAGTCATCTCAGGTTCACTTTAACTTGCACCCTTTGTCCTGTACACACCGCCAAATGAGAGCATTGAAAGAGGTGGATGAGATTAAAGGGGCACTATGGCGTAAAATTGTAAAATTTAAAATATGTGCAAACATAGACAAATAAGTAGTACGTTTTTTTCAGAGTAAAATGTGCTATTAATTACTTTTCTCCTATGTTGCTGTTACTTACAGTAGGTAGTAGAAATCTGACAGAAGCAAAAGGTTTTGGACTAGTCCATCTCTTCATAAGGGATTCTCTAATCTAATCTTAAATCCCCCCCTACCAGACAGCTAACTTTACAAACTCCCTTCCTGACACCTAACCTTAACCCCCCACCCCAGGCCCCTACACCTAACTTTAACCGCCCCCACCCCCCAGGCCCCTACACCCACCGCAAAAAATGTAAATACAAAAACTGACAAATGTAAAAATGTAAAAATGCTACGTTTTAAAAAGTTAATTTTCAAATTTATGATGGTTCAGCGCATGCTATATATATTGGATGCCCAAATTTCTGCTTTTGGCGCCCAACAGCTGATATTTGCATTAGCACCTATGAGCTGCCCACACTGTCCATTACCTGCAGAGCCCACACTGTTCATTACCTGCAGAGCCCACACTGTTCATTACCTGCAGAGCCCACACTGTCCATTACCTGCAGAGCCCACACTGTCCATTACCTGCAGAGCCCACACTGTCCATTACCTGCAGACGTCAAAAATTTCAGGACACTGCCTACGAATGAAACTCCAAACAGCACAGCGCTATAAACGCTCCTGCATAGTAAATGTATGCACGCTTATGTTGAGTAGAACCTTCTGCCATCTGAAAGAGGAAGTGTAACCTCTTGTAGGGTTGTTTGTCCACCAAGGCAATCCCAGTAGTAGACTGTTGCCTCGATAACTGGTACATCTTTCGAATGAAACACAATGAAAGAAACTGTTTGTAAAAAGGGGTAAAATAAAGTTAGGAAGGCCTTGCACTTTTGAAAACACCAATGAGAAATCAATTGAAAGTCGATTCTCAGGTAGATCGGTATTTTGAGAACAGATGCAATATTTCCATCAAGGAGATGACTCTTGACTGACTGATGGGACCTGATGGAGTTGATGCTTCTTAATGTTCGTCTATAATATTTTCCAGTCAGCAGTTTTCACCTTTCAGAGAAGCACTCAGCTAGTTTAAGACTTTTATTTTTAGAAAGAAATTGCCTTTTGCCTTCTCTTGTAGGAAATCATTATCTTAGCTGTCTAGGTTCCTGCAATTCTATCGAGGTACTGTTATTAACCACTTGTGCCTCCAGTACAGTACATCTTCATCGTCTGCGCCAGCAATCGTGGTACAAGGACATAGATATGCATATTCTGTTTATTATTGTGTATTTATATAGCCTTTGTATTCAGCAAAAGCCAGAGTTTGCTCTAAAGCTTTACTAGTGGTAACCCTGATCTAAAGGGCAGTATACAGATTCAAATACCGCTGCTTGACAGAGACCAGAATCGATCCCCCAGGTGACATTGCAGGGCTGAGGATGCTCTGACACATTGCTCTCTTTGCAAGAGTAAGGTGTGTGTGTGTGTGTGTGTGTGTCCGTCCATCCAGGAAGTGAACTTTATCCCAGTAACAGCTGATACTCCCTTTTACATGAGAAATCTATTCTTTTTCACAAACAGACCATCAGGGGGCGCTGTACGACTTATGTTGTGGTGAAACCCCTCCCACAAGAAACTCTAAAGACCGTGGTACTCCTGGCAGTTTCCTGTCTGTGAACCTTGCTGCATTGTGGGAAATAGCTGTTTACAGCTGTTTCCAACTGCCAAAAAAGCATGCAGCAGCTACATCACCTGCCAACAGTAAAAATGGCACCATGTAATGTCAGAATGTAAATCAGGGATTTAAAAGATTTTACAATTGGCAAACACTGACTAAATCATTTATACATAATTATTGTAAAAATGAAGCACTTTTTTATTACCAGTGCTGCGTAATATGTTGGCGCTTTATAAATACAATAAATAATTATAATAAAAAAAATAATATTACATTATTTTCACTGGAGTTCCTCTTTAATACTGGAATGTGAGGAAAAGTGGAAAGCCGCCGCGTGTGCCAAGAGCTAGGCGGCTGACTCCGCGTCCTACGCGGCGGTTTGCACGCGTCTGGTTGTGTGGTGGAACGCGGAAAAGCCGCCGCATGTCCCGACAGCAAAGCGGCTGTTTGCATGCAGCAGCGTGTGCTTGGTGTGGCTGGGTCTGTTAGTGCACCTAGGCAGATGGAGAGCTATGCGCGCGCGGGCCTGAATTCAGGACCTTTATACCAGCAGGGGAAGTGTCAGCTGATCAGGAAAGTCAGCTGATTCCTGCAGGACTTATGATTGGCTGAGTGGTTCGGGCGGGGCGGCAGTGTCCAGCAACTATATATTCTGCTGCTTGGTCAGTTGCTGGTTGCCTGTCGTTGCGATCACAATGTGGGAGCACTCAGACCCTTAGTCAGATCCTTAAGTGTGCCGGGACCAGCTGGAGCTGTAATCCTACACTTAGCTAGATTCTGTTGATAGCTTAAAGTACTAGTTTGATTGTGATTATCTTTTATGACTTTCTGCCTGTCTGACTACTCTCCTGATATCTGATTCTGTACCTTGCCTTTCTGATACTCCGTTGCCTAACTCCGCTAGCCCCTGACTCTGCCTCTGTCTTCTGATCCTGTACTTTGTTTGTCTGTGAGTTGCCGACCTGGCCTTCCCGAACCTGAGAACTATCTCTATCGCTAGGAGATAGTTCATGCCTTGTATGTTCTGGGCACCTGCTTCACAGGGCCAGCTCTGTATGTGCTAGGCACCTGCTCCACAGGGCCAGCTCTGTATTCGCTGGGCACCTGCTCCCCAGGGCCTTCCCGACCCTGAGAACTATCTCTATCACTAGGAGATAGTTCATGCCTTGTATGTGCTGGGCACCTGCTCCACTGGGCCAGCTCTGTATTTGCGGGGCACCTGCTCCCCAGGGCCAGCTCTGTATTTGCTGGGCACCTGCCCCATAGGCCTAGCTCTGTATTTGTTGGGCACCTGCTCCACAGGGCCAGCTCTGTATTTGCTGCCTCAGGGCCCATCCTGTATTCATTGGGAACTCGCTCCTCAGGTTCCCCAAGCTTGTTACTATTCTTCTGTATTCTGATCTTTTACCTTGTCATTCTGATACCCTGTTGCCGAACCTCGGCTCGCTCTTGGACTCTGCATCTGATTCCTGATTCTGTACCCCGATATTTCTGATACCCTGTTGCCGAACCCTGCTTGTTTATTAGACTCCGCCTCTGCTTTCTGAATCTGTACTGTATCTGTCCGTGTGTTACGACCTGGCTTGCCCGACTTCGAGAACTGACCTTACTGTTAGAGGCAGTTCCCAGATCTGTTAGTGACACTCTCTCCTAGGTGTCACTCACGTTCTGTCCTTCCTACGCTCCGCCTGACTCCTCCCCCGGGAGAGTCCAGGCCTTCAGAAGGAATTTGTATTGCTGCAGTACTTCATACTGTACGGCACTTGTTTCTGAGGCTTAATCCTCACGGTATTACTGTTGCACCAAGCACTCACACTACTCAGGTGTTCAGAGGTTAGCGTTATATCGGATTATCGGTGATACTGCAGATCATCAATAATCGGATATATATCTGTATTCCCAGTGATACTGCAGATCACCGAGAATCAGACCCTCTCTGCTACACCGATCGTGACAAGGAACTATGTACAGCTCTAGTGTACAGACTTGCTTGTGGCAACAAGCATTTGCTAAAATAATTGATGGCAGTTTTTCGTCATAAGAAAACAAAATATCGTTCACTGTTAGTCTTTTGTACACTCTCTCTAGATTTCAGCTCAGAAAATGCATCTGAGTACTCCCCTACTTACACCTGTCTGTCACTGCAGCTGTCCCCTCCCCTGCTTACACCTGTCTGTCACTGAAGCTGTCCCCTCCCCTGCTTACACCTGTCTGTCACTGCAGCTGTCCCTTCCCCTGCTTACAACTGTCTGTCACTGCAGCTGTCCCCTCCCCTGCTTACACCTGTCTGTCACTGCAGCTGTCCCCTCCCCTGCTTACACCTGTCTGTCACTGAAGCTGTCCCCTCCCCTGCTTACACCTGTCTGTCACTGAAGCTGTCCCCTCCCCTGCTTACACCTGTCTGTCACTGAAGCTGTCCCCTCCCCTACTTACACCTGTCTGTCACTGCAGCTGTCCCCTCCCCTGCTTACACCTGTCTGTCACTGAAGCTGTCCCCTCCCCTGCTTACACCTGTCTTTCACTGCAGCTGTCCCTTCCCCTGCTTACAACTGTCTGTCACTGCAGCTGTCCCCTCCCCTGCTTACACCTGTCTGTCACTGCAGCTGTCCCCTCCCCTGCTTACACCTGTCTGTCACTGAAGCTGTCTGTCACTGCAGCTGTCCCTTCCCCTGCTTACACCTGTCTGTCACTGCAGCTGTCCCCTCCCCTGCTAACACCTGTCTGTCACTGCAGCTGTCCCCTCCCCTGCTTACACCTGTCTGTCACTGCAGCTGTCCCCTCCCCTGCTTACACCTGTCTGTCACTGCAGCTGTCCCCTCCCCTGCTTACACCTGTCTGTCACTGCAGCTGTCCCTTCCCCTGCTTACACCTGTCTGTCACTGCAGCTGTCCCCTCCCCTGCTTACACCTGTCTGTCACTGCAGCTGTCCCCTCCCCTGCTTACACCTGTCTGTCACTGCAGCTGTCCCCTCCCCTGCTTACACCTGTCTGTCACTGAAGCTGTCCCCTCCCCTGCTTACACCTGTCTGTCACTGCAGCTGTCCCTTCCCCTGCTTACAACTGTCTGTCACTGCAGCTGTCCCCTCCCCTGCTTACACCTGTCTGTCACTGCAGCTGTCCCCTCCCCTGCTTACACCTGTCTGTCACTGCAGCTGTCCCCTCCCCTGCTTACACCTGTCTGTCACTGAAGCTGTCCCCTCCCCTGCTTACACCTGTCTGTCACTGCAGCTGTCCCCTCCCCTGCTTACACCTGTCTGTCACTGAAGCTGTCCCCTCCCCTGCTTACACCTGTCTGTCACTGCAGTTGTCCCCTCCCCTGCTTACACCTGTCTGTCACTGCAGCTGTCCCCTCCCCTGCTTACACCTGTCTGTCACTGCAGCTGTCCCCTCCCCTGCTTACACCTGTCTGTCACTGCAGCTGTCCCCTCCCCTGCTTACACCTGTCTGTCACTGCAGCTGTCCCTTCCCCTGCTTACACCTGTCTGTCACTGCAGCTGTCCCCTCCCCTGCTTACACCTGTCTGTCACTGCAGCTGTCCCCTCCCCTGCTTACACCTGTCTGTCACTGCAGCTGTCCCCTCCCCTGCTTACACCTGTCTGTCACTGCAGCTGTCCCCTCCCCTGCTTACACCTGTCTGCCACTGCAGCTGTCCCCTCCCCTGCTTACACCTGTCTGTCACTGCAGCTGTCCCCTCCCCTGCTTACACCTGTCTGTCACTGCAGCTGTCCTTGGCAGGTCTTGATTCTTCATAATCGTTATATACAGAGTACTTGAGGGAGGGTTCCAATGTAAGGGCCAGTTCTCACCAAGGTCTAATGTGGCAGTTGCAGCGTTTGTCGTTCAAACGTGACCAAGTGCTGTCCATTCAAATGCATGGAGACACTTTTAAAACCATAGTTATGGCTGTTTGCGTCCTTTTTCAACGCTGTGTTAGTTCCCATCATCTTGTCTTGTTCTGGATACTACATGTATTGTCCAAATCGGCTATGTTTTGCATTTTCTCGTTCCCCCTAGGGGCTCAAAATGAGACGTGGCTTCACTTGGTGCAGATAAGCAGTTAGCATTAAAGTGGTTTGAAACTCAGTATTTCTTCTTTGCTCTAAAAAGATTTACAGTAAAAAAAAAAGGTACTACTGGAAAAAACACTGGTAGCAGAACAGCATTGAGACTGTTAACAGCACTTTCTTCTTCAGTGAAAAGCTTCCTGCTACATCATCTAAAGAGGTGATAACATTATATTTTGTTTACATTCCTTTGTCAGCTACAATCATTCGCAGCAGTGCTGAAACTGAGCTGCACACATAGTAGAAGCAGAGAGCTGAGAAGTGATCACTAGATAGATTTAATAAATAAAATCAGCAGCTATGCAAGAAAATGCAATGGCAGCTTTCAGAGCAGATAAACTGTACTTTGGGAAGCTGTAATTTGTAGACAGACAATATTACTTGTGCACAAAAGCAAATATGGTAACTGTACGAGTAATAAAAAGTAGCAAAACACATTTTTATTAAATGTTATGCTGGCGTTTTATCCCACTTTAATCGCGGTGCCACAAGGCTGTCCTGCAGACACCCACGTGAACCCATCCTAAAACTCGCACCATAGCTCTTTAGCTAAGCCTCTGTCCACACTGACTGCCTTATACGAGTGATAGGCCTCAATTCACTAAGCAGTTTAGACTAGTCTACTGATGGTTTTTAGTCTACTGATTGTTTGGTGTAAATCAGTTGCATCAAGAGGGAATTCACTAATAATTACCCAATGGTTTTAGACCTGGTCTAAACCATTTGGTAATTAGGTGGGTAAAGCAGGGGAAATGATCAAAAGATGCAATTCACGAACAAGTAGCTGTGACTGACCTTCTCCTCTGATGAGCTCTCCTCTCAAAAGGTTCCATCCTCACGTCTAAAATACCTCACAAAATTACTTCACCTGAATAGGACCCATAGGTAACCCCTTCCCCCATAAAACACAAGACTGCGACAACTGCTTGGAATACAAAGACCACAGCTTTTAATAAAAATTAACACATGAAGATTACACACCATGAATAAAATTGTTAGTATACAATATTTATTTTTCCACAGAAACAAACAACGATTTTCACTGAACCAACGTTTTCCCTTTTCATCTTCTGCAACATCAATCATATCGTTGAAGAGTCCCCTGACAAGGCCGAAATCACCATAGTAGCCGCAAGCCATGATTTGTATCAGCTCTGCGGGTTTATTCCGCCCTCGCTGTACCTATGCGTCCAAGTAGGCCATTCCAAAGGACCCGCCCCTTCTGCTGCTGTGACGAAAAAAAACCCACCTCCCCTTCCCGAATACACCCCCCCCCCCCCCGAAACTTTTCCTTGTAGCTTGACGGGGAGGGAGGGTGGGTACTGCTTTCCTTGTGATGGAAAGGAAGTTCCTTTTGTCTCCAAACTGTAACAAAGGCTAGCAGTTTCCTGCCTGCCTTAGTTGGTCACCTTGACCCCAACTGACCTGTCCAAACTGTCTGGGGTCACCTTTCATCCTTTCAGGTCATGTGCTCCTGCCGCTTAGCCCTGCCCAGCTCTGGAGCTCACTTTACGGACAGAAATCTGGTCTTATCTCTGTCAGAAAAAGTGGGCGTGGTTACTCCTTGTTTGCCTTTATGAATTGCATCTGATGATAATTTCCCCTGCTTTACTAGCCTAATTACTGAATGTTTTAGACCAGGTCTAAAACATTACACCAAACCATCAGTAGACTAGCCTAAACTGCTTAGTGAATCGAGGCCATGGTTGGACAGGGGAAGGAGTTTAGACAATTCAGAATGCTGTTCAGTTCATGCTGTTGTATTCCACACGATATGAATAAATCCACAAGCCTGAACTTCACTTTAGAAGGAGGTCAGCTGCACCCCTCAGTATTCACTTGCATCAGGTTCCCTTTAGAAAGGCCAGGACAGTCCATGTTTAAGCACTTTGAGGCAGCCTGTTATTTTATTGGGTATGGTTGAATTACAGTGAGTCAGTGCTAATTGACCAATCTCCTTTTACCTTTGTGCTCCTCATTTCTCCTGTAAGTTTCGATGTCACACGCTGTCCTGATATTGTGGTAACAGATGGCCTTTCCTGGATAAGGCGTTTATGGCCGTTTCCTATCAGTGTGCATGTTGCCAAACTGCACGTATTCCTATACTGTATACAATGTCTATTTATAGAGCTGAGACTACCTGGGCTTACGTAGCACCTGCATGAGTCTGCATATACTGGAGTCGTCAGGCTCACTATAGGGTGGTTGTACTTGGAGAGAGGTTGTACTGGCAACTCTTCTGTCTGTAATTGATCAAAGGGCCTAACCATGATTGCTTATCCACCTTGATGAGCTGTGAGCTAACATTACTATGAGTAGAATAAAGAAAGATTTATTTTTTTCCCCCACAGAGGTGTATCTAAGGAATGTCTGCATCCTGGTCAGTGTTTTATTAAAACTCTTCTCCCCAAAAAAGTAAAAAAGTTCAGGCAGTTCGCGCAAGCAGCTCCAGAGCGATCAGGACTCGATGCATCGGGGCGACAGTGCAGGGCAGAAGCAGGACAGACACACTGATAGCCTCTAGGCTAGTAACACATTCTGTCACTATAGAGGGGGGGAGGGGCACTGCAGGACCCAGAGGCTTCCCTCCTCTTAGGTAAGTATCTACTTTTTAGGACCCCAAACGTTGGGTTTGCTTAACCACTTAAGCTCTCAGTCGTTTTCACTTTATGCATCCGAGCAATGTTCACCTCCCATTCATTAGCCTATAACTTTATCACTACTTATCACAATGAACTGATCTATATCTTGTTTTTTCCGCCACAAATTAGGCTTTCTTTGGGGGGTACATTTTGCTAAGAGCTACCTTTAGGGATGGGACGAATCCACAATTTCTTCGAATCCGGATCCGAATCTAAAAAGGTTCTCGAATATCTCGAACCTTTCGAATCCCGAATCTAACGAATCCTGCACATAAGAATTGTGCGATCCATGGTATAGTTGCCCGCAGTATAGGTACCCAGGCATAGGTGCTCGCAGTATAGGTAGCTAGGTAAAGGTGTCTTCAGTATAGCTAGCAAGGTATAGGGGCCTTCACTATAGGTTGCAAGGTATAGGGGCATTCAGTATAGGTTGCAGCAGGGTATAGTGGCCTTCATTATAGGCAGCAGGGTATAGTGGCCTTCAGTATAGGCAGCAGGGTATAGTGGCCTTCAGTATAGGCAGCAGGGTATAGGGGCCTTCAGTATAGGCAGCAGGGTATAGGGGCCTTCAGTATAGGCAGCAGGGTATAGGGGCCTTCAGTATAGGCAGCAGGGTATAGGGGGCTTCAGTATAGGTAGCAGGGTATAGGGGCCTTCAGTATAGGCAGCAGGGTATAGGGGCCTTCAGTATAGGCAGCAGGGTATGGGGGGCTTCAGTATAGGTAGCACGCTATGGGGGGCTTCAGTATAGGTAGCAGGCTATAGGGGGATCAGTATAGGTAGCAGGCTATGGGGGGGAATCAGTATAGGTAGCAGGCTATGGGGGGCTCAGTATAGGTAGCAGGCTATGAGGGCTCAGTATAGGTAGCAGGCTCGGGGGCTCAGTATAGGTAGCTGGCTGGGGGGATCAGTATAGGTAGCAGGCTGGGGGGATCAGTATAGGTAGCAGGCTATGGGGGGATCAGTATAGGTAGCAGGCTATGGGGGGATCAGTATAGGTAGCAGGCTGGGGGGCTCAGTATAGGTAGCAGGCTGGGGGGATCAGTATAGGTAGCAGGCTGGGGGGATCAGTATAGGTAGCAGGCTGGGGGGATCAGTATAGGTAGCAGGCTGGGGGGATCAGTATAGGTAGCAGGCTATGGGGGGATCAGTATAGGTAGCAGGCTGGGGGGCTCAGTATAGGTAGCAGGCTGGGGGGATCAGTATAGGTAGCAGGCTGGGGGGATCAGTATAGGGAGCAGGCTATGGGGGGCTCAGTATAGGTAGCAGGCTATGGGGGGCTCAGTATAGGTAGCAGGCTATGGGGGGCTCAGTATAGGTAGCAGGCTATGGGGGGCTCAGTATAGGTAGCAGGCTATGGGGGGCTCAGTATAGGTAGCAGGCTATGGGGGGCTCAGTATAGGTAGCAGGCTATGGGGGCTCAGTATAGGTAGCAGGCTATGGGGGGATCAGTATAGGTAGCAGGCTGGGGGGATCAGTATAGGCAGCAGGCTGGGGGGATCAGTATAGGTAGCAGGCTGGGGGGCTCAGTATAGGTAGCAGGCTGGGGGGATCAGTATAGGTAGCAGGCTGGGGGGATCAGTATAGGTAGCAGGCTGGGGGGATCAGTATAGTTAGCAGGCTGGGTGGGCTACCTTACCTACACTGCAGTAGGTAGCTGGGTCATATCCTCCTCCCGCTCCCCGCAGCCGCCTCCGCTCGCCCCCCTGCATAAATAAGCAGAAGCAGCCTCTCACCTCCAGCGTGGAGTGCAGTATGGCAGACTTCACTTCCTAGTTCCCCCTAGTGGCCGCCTGACCGGCTCTTACTGATGACGCGTAGTAAGAGCCGGTCACTAGGGGGAATAAGGAAGTGTGCAGGAGGTCTGCCGCTCCGGGCTCCACGCTGGAGGTGAGAGGCTGCTGCTTCTTATTTATGCAGGGGGCGAGCGGAGGAGGCTGCGGGGAGCGGGAGGAGGACACTTGCGAGCGGGTGAAGCGGCGGATGCGCGGCGATGCAGCGTCGGGGTTCGGCGGATTCGGCGAGCGGAAAATGGCGTCGGGATTCGAATCCACGAATCTCGAATATTTCCTAATATTCGAGGGATTCGTGGATTCGCCGGATTCGTCGTCCCATCCCTAGCTACCTTATTGTAAATGCATTTTAACAGTAAGAATAAGAAAAAAAATGAAAAAATTCATTATTTGTCAGTTTTCGGCCATTATAGTTTTAAAATAATACATGCCTCCATAATTAAAACCCACGTATTGTAATTGCCCATTTGTAACGGTTATTTCACCGTTTAAATTATGTCCCTATCACAATGTATCGCGACAATATTTTATTTGGAAATAAAAGAGCATTTTTTCCGTTTTGCATTCATCACTATTTACAAGCTTATAAAAAAAAAATAGAGAGAAATATTTCATCTTTATATAGATATTTAAAAAGTTTAGACCCTTAGGTAAATATTTGTGTGTTTTTTTTTTATAGTAATGTTTTTTTGTTTTTTTTATTAAACATTTTATGTGGGCATTTTTGGGAGGGTGGGATATAAAAGTGTTTTATTTGGGGAAATATTTGTGTATTGTAATGTTTTTTAACTTTTACTTGTAGTTTTACTTTTTGGCCACAAGATGGCAATCTTGAGTTTGTTTACATGACGTCACTCTAAGCGTACAATGTACGCTTAGAGGGACATAGCTTCAGAAAAAGCAAAGCTTCCGAGAGAAGCTGTCGCTTTTTCAGCGGGGGAGAGGAATCAGTGATCGGGCTCCATAGCCCGATACATTGATTCCGTGGCTACCGAATCCGCGTCCGGGAGTGCGCGTGCACGCGCGCGATCGGCCGCGGGAGCGCGCCTGTCCTCCTTGACGTTTTTTATACGTCAAGGAGACAAAGTGGTTAATTATATTTTCATTACAGTAGAGAGTATCTGGGAATGGGTATGGAGTGCTTATGTACACTTGTACCTCCCCCCAAAAAAAAATAAATAAATAAGGGTAATTAGTATCAGATATCTGGTAGTAATCATCACCTTAAAGAGAACCGAAACTAAAAAAAAAGTCAAAATAACCATACACAGGTCATACTTACCTCCTGTGTAGTCTACTTATTCTCTTTCTCCTCTCCTGCGTCCTGTTTGTCCACTGTGATCAATGGAATTCTCCGTCCTCCATTTTGAAAATGACCATTACCCCATAACAGCTTCCTGATCAGCACACGGTTAAACTGTAATATCACCCACTTGAGCCATAGAGAAACATGGACATTACCTTGCACATTCAGTTGTAACTGACAACTGCTGATCTATAACTCACAGCAACTGGTATATTCCAGTTCTGACAAAATATTGTCAGAATTGGAAGGGATCACTGTAAGAAGAAAATGGTCAGCTTCTGAGAGGAACTGACAGCGAGGTAAGTATGTAATATTCATTTGCAGCTATGTCATGTGTTGATTTTAAATATTTTTTTCTCGCTTCAGGTTCCCTTTAAAAAAGAGCATTGTGATATACTGCACCATTTAGTTTCATAGTTACATACCGTATATACTCGCATATAAGATGACCCGTGTATTAGCCGAGGTGCCCACTTTTCCCTCAGAAACCATGAAAATGTTATTGACTTGTGTATAAGCCCCCTCTCCAGTATAGTACTCTCCACAGTAGCCAGATGTTCCCTTAGTACAAGTCAGCCCCCCTCTCAATAGCCAGATGTGCCCCAAGGATCATACAGCTGTGTCTCAAGACGCCACTAGATGACATCATAGATTTGAGACACAGCAGTTGCCACACAGGAAGAATTCCGATCATTGCACCGCTGACATGTTGCTTGCATGCTCCACTCCACAAATCAGGAGACACAGGTAATCTTGAGCAGCGCGCTCTGCACACCATGTTGCAGGGGATGGGGGCACGGACACTGCAGGGAGCCAGCTGGCATGAGCTGGATCACTACTGCAAAATCCTTACACTCCTCTGCCAGTAACAAAACCTGCTCCACCATCTGTTCTGCTCCACTCACTCGCATATAAGCCGAGGGGGGAACTATTCAGCACATTTTTATGCTGAAAAATTAGACTTATACATGAGTATATACAGTAGTTATTTGGGTTGAAAAAAGACATACGTCCATCGAGTTCTGCTCCCTTACATATCTCATGTGGGCTCCCTTTGTCTCTAAGGAAGTAATAAATGTCAAGGGTGTGTTAGGTACTCAGAAAGGAAGATTGCATTGGGGTAACCAACCACTGGAAGCAGGTGGAGATGTATGAACCTGACTCCACTCTGGTGCCTAGATGGAACTGGATGCGGTCGCATTCTTGGAAAAGACAACAGAGGTCCTATCGGTGGCACAGCCACTGGGTACCAAAGTACACCCCTCTAAGAGGAGGATGAGAAGCACAAAGGGGGTTAGAGACACCCCAAAGTAAATATAACAGAGTAAAAACAGCTACAAGTATAAAGGAAGAGGAGGATTACCTCAATAACGACAACTTCATATAAAAAAAATTCTAATATGCCCTAGTAAAGTGCATATTTAGTTATTTTATTTCCTACTGGGCAACTCTTACCCCCTTTGTTCTCATAGTAATCTGGTACTTAGAGCTGGATTGTCAGCCACAAAACCAAATTCTATTTAAACACTGCAGTGTGTTTAAAATGCTGCCAGAAATCTCTCCCTGCAAGTACAAGCTCTCCAATCTATTCAGGAATCTCTCTGCTGTTATATTTTCTCAGTCCCCCAGGCTCTCTTTTCTGTGCCATAGCCAATGACCCTCCCACCTTCTTGCTTCTCACTGATTGGCTGAGCAGACTGCTGCCTAGCTGAAACATGATCCTCTGCTCACTCGTGTTTACAAGCAAGGCTTAGGTGACTCAGCCATTGGAGGAGAAAAAAAAAGTTAAGGGAAGAAATGACATCAGGATTTAGCCTCAAAATGTGGGCAAAATACCTGGTTCCCACCAGGAACAGAATTCTCTTAATTTACTATATAAATGCACTGAAATCAAAACGTGGACAGTACAATACATGTGTTATGTAAGTAGATCAAGTATTTATTTACGTATATATGTGTCCCGTCCCCCCCCCCGGCGTAGTATGGCTAATCCTCCTGCTTTAAAGCTTTTTTTTCATAAGTCAAACCAGAATTCCCCTGCATTTAACCTGACTGATCCTCTATGCCCCCCCTGGGTGCTACACCTACACATCAATATAGGAGGCAGCATTCAGCATTCATTTATGTAATTTTATAGATTTTGGGGGAGCGGTGTGATCATTGTTTGGTGTGCGTACCTTTTTTGTGGCTTCCATATGTTATATCATTGTTTATAAAGCATGCCTGCGTATACATTATTCATGTTCATTATATGGTGGTGCTTTTTATAGTTTCTAGGATCACTGTGTGTCTTTTTTTCATATACATATGGTACGCATACCTCCCAACTTTTTTAGATGAGAAAGAGGGACACTTAAGCCACCCCCGCCACACCCCCTGCCACACCCCTGATCACGCCCCCGCCACGCATACCATAAAGTTTCATAAGAAAAATATGTTGTTTTATTTATAATTTAAACCACACTGGTCCTTTCTATCCTGGTTCATTTTCCTTCATATTAACATTTGAAAATAAGAAATATACCAATTTTTAAAGATATGAATAAAGTTTAGAGTCAATTAAACACATTTTTAGTAGAGAAATATATATATGTACATAGAAAGAGGGACAAAGTCCTGAAAGAGGGACAGGGCTCCCAAAGAGGGACAGTCCCTCCAAAAGAGGACAGTTGGGAGCTATGATGGTACTGTTTTGATCCCCTTAGCACGCACAACCCTTTATATTTTTATTTGACTATGCTCCCCTGAAGTTGTCTTCCAATGGCCTCATGTATGCCTAGTATTACTGCATCTCTTGCTATTGTATTCTATGTATGATTGAGTCTCTCCCTATACTGTATTGTCATAGCGCTTGGCACCCTTGCAGTTGAGTGAAGGACAGTCTATCCCCTTCCATAGCGGAGTCACAGGACAAGCTGCGGGGCAAAGTCCATCAGGCAGTGGGCCGGTAAAGAGGTGGAAGTGAAGGAGGGTGTGTTTCAATGTGTCACAGAATACACTGACAACGTGCTGCTGTGTCTAATAGACTCAAAGTTTTCTGGTTTCCATGGAACCCATTTATAACATAATAGTGTAATATATTTTCATTGGAGGTTCCATTGGGGACGGGGCAAATATCCAT
This sequence comes from Hyperolius riggenbachi, assembly GCF_040937935.1. Taxonomy (NCBI): domain Eukaryota; kingdom Metazoa; phylum Chordata; class Amphibia; order Anura; family Hyperoliidae; genus Hyperolius; species Hyperolius riggenbachi. Next base: position 35,874,276 of record NC_090657.1, on the reverse strand, counting down.
AGTACAATGAATGATGTAAAGTGCTGTCAGCACTACAGAAGTACAGGAAATATAATAAAAAAGATATCATAAGGCAAACATACCTATTAGTCTTGACAACAAGTATAAGAAAGGTGAGTATTGTTTTCAAATAAGTTATCCTTAAATGGCGTTACACTGCACCCACAGTAATGTTCAGATAAAAAAAAGCATGTCTAGACAAACTTTTTTGTTTGTTTGTTTTTGTTTTGTTTTTTAGACGTCACAAAATGTTGCAGGAAATGTTTCTTTCCTTACTATGAATGCAAAAATTTCAAGGCAAATAGTTCCTTTTCAGGAGTAGCCATTATACCAGATATGAAAATGCTGAAAAAAATCATCTACACTGTACTTCAACAATAATGCGCACTCCTCTTTAAAGCGGATCCGAGATGAAAAACTAACCATAACAAGTAACTTGTATATATATGTATATGTGTGTATGTGTATATATATATATATATATATATATATATATATATATATACAGTGGAGGAAATAATTATTTGACCCCTCACTGATTTTGTAAGTTTGTTCAAGGACAAAGAAATGAAAAGTCTCAGAACAGTATCATTTCAATGGTAGGTTTATTTTAACAGTGGCAGATAGCACATCAAAAGGAAAATCGAAAAAATAACCTTAAATAAAAGATAGCAACTGATTTGCATTTCATTGAGTGAAATAAGTTTTTGAACCCTCTAACAATAAAAGACTTAATACTTAGTGGAAAAACCCTTGTTTGCAAGCACAGAGGTCAAACGTTTCTTGTAATTGATGACCAAGTTTGCACACATTTTAGGAGGAATGTTGGTCCACTCCTCTTTACAGATCATCTCTAAATCCCTAAGGTTTCGAGGCTGTCTCTGTGCAACTCTGAGCTTGAGCTCTCTCCATAGGTTTTCTATTGGATTAAGGTCCGGAGACTGACTAGGCCCCTCCATGACCTTAATGTGCTTCTTCTTGAGCCACTCCTTTGTTGCCTTTGCTGTATGTTTTGGATCATTGTCGTGCTGGAACACCCATCCATGACCCATTTTCAGTTTCCTGGCAGAGGCAAGGAGGTTGTCGTTCGGGATTTCACGATACATGGCTCCGTCCATTTTCCTGTTAATGCGATTAAGTTGTCCTGTGCCCTTAGCAGAAAATCACCCCCAAAGCAAAATGTTTCCACCCCCATGCTTGACGGTGGGGACGTTGTTTTGGGGGTCATAGGCAGCATTTTTCTTCCTCCAAACACAGCAAGTTTAAGTTAATGCCAAAGAGCTCTATTTTGGTCTCATCAGACCACAGCACCTTCTCCCAGTCACTCACAGAATCATTCAGGTGTTCATTGGCAAACTTCAGACGGGCCTGCACATGTGCCTTCTTGAGCAGGGGGACCTTGCGAGCCCTGCAGGATTTTAATCCATTGCGGTGTAATGTGTTTCCAATGGTTTTCTTGGTGACTGTTGTCCCTGCTAATTTGAGGTCATTCACTAACTCCTCCCGTGTAGTTCTAGGATGCTTTTTCACCTTTCTCAGAACCATTGACACCCCACGAGGTGAGCTCTTGCGTGGAGCCCCAGAGCGAAGTCGATTGATGGTCATTTTGTGCTCCTTCCATTTTCGAACAATCGCACCAACAGTTGTCACCTTCTCTCCCAGCTTCTTGCTAATGGTTTTGTAGCCCATTCCAGCCTTGTGCAGGTCTACAATTTTGTCTCTGACATCCTTGGACAGCTCTTTGGTCTTTCCCATGTTGGAGAGTTTGGAGTCTGCTTGATTGATTGATTCTGTAGACAGGTGTCTTTTATACAGGTGACTAGTTAAGACAGGTGTCCTTAATGAGGGTGACTAATTGAGTAGAAGTGTCTAACCACTCTGTGGGAGCCAGAACTCTTAATGGTTGGTAGGGGTTCAAAAACTTATTTCACTCAATGAAATGCAAATCAGTTGCTATCTTTTATTTAAGGTTATTTTTTCGATTTTCCTTTTGATGTGCTATCTGCCACTGTTAAAATAAACCTACCATTGAAATGATACTGTTCTGAGACTTTTCATTTCTTTGTCATTGGACAAACTTACAAAATCAGTGAGGGGTCAAATAATTATTTCCTCCACTGTGTATATATATATATATATATATATATATATATATATATATATATATATATATATATATATATATATATATATATATATATACATATATATATATATATATATATATATATATATATATATATATATATATATATATATATATATATATATATATATATATATATATATATATATATATATATATATATATATATATATATGTTACGGCCAGAACCCGAAGTCTGGCCACTTCGGGTTCTGGCCGGTCAGTATGCGAAGTGGCCGGCTCCTGCGGCCAATGTGAGAAACGGGCTTCAGTTTCGGACTTTGGCCGGCCAGAACGCGTTGTAACTTCACGTGGCCAGCCAAGTCCCGAAGTCCCGCTCACCGCCGCCAGGAAGCCCCGCTCACCTCATCCCCTGCTGCGGCTGCCGCTAAGTATTCAGACCTCCGATCAGGGCGACCGTACCAGGGAGGCAGAGACAGGCATAGCAGCTGCCAGCTCACGCGAGACCCGCTGGACCCGAACACTTCAATGCAGAAGTGACGTCATTGAACACTTCTGCATATGAAGTGTATGGGTTCGGGCGGGTAGCGTGCGCGCTGCTCTGCCTTTCTCCGCCTGGTGGTCGCCCTGATCGGAGGTCTGAGTACTTAGCGGCAGCAGGGGATGAGGTGAGCGGGGCTTCCTGGCGGCGCCTCCAGCAAAGCTCCCCCAGCCCAGCAAAGCACCTCCAGCTATGCAAAGCCGCCCCCCCCCCCCCGACCATGCAAAGCATTTCCAGCCACGACCAGCCCAGCAAAGACCCCCCCCCCCCCCCGCCATGCACAGCCCCCCAGCAAAGCACCCACCACAGCCATGCACAGCCCCCCCAGCAAAGACCCCCCCAGCCATGCGCAGAACACCCACAGCCATGCACAGCCCCCTAGCAGAGCACCCACAGCCATACACAGCCCCCCAGCAGAGCACGCACAGCCCCCCAGCAAAGACCCCCCCCCCCAGCCATGCACAGCCCCCCACAAAGCACGGACAGCCATGCACAGCCCCCAGCAGAGCACCCACAGCCCCCAGCAGAGCACCCCCAGCCATGCACAGCCCCCCAGCAAAGCACCCCCAGCCATGCACAGCCCCCCAGCAAAGCACCCCCAGCCATGCACAGCCCCCCAGCAAAGCACCCACCACAGCCATGCACAGCCCCCCAGCAAAGCACCCACCACAGCCATGCACAGCCCCCCCAGCAAAGACCCCCCCAGCCATGCGCAGAGCACCCACAGCCCTGCACAGCCCCCAGCAGAGCACCCCCAGCCATGCACAGCCCCCCAGCAAAGCACCCCCAGCCATGCACAGCCCCCCAGCAAAGCACCCACAGCCATGCATTCCCCCTCATCTGTGACTTATCACCACTGTAATTTGATCTCTCCTCTGTGTCACCTGACTTCCACAGCAGAGCAGGTAATTTAAAAGCACAGGATGTTAACAATGTCTTCTCCCAAGAAAGCAGGATGTAGACACACTGCAGATTTATTGCAGGATTTGTTTTAGCTGTAATTAAGAAATGCTTTTCTTTAAAAAAAAAAAAAAAGATTAGTATGCTGTATCTTTCAGAGCAGAGAGGAAGTGCCATTAATGGTGCTGGACAGGACCCGGGATGTTCTGGGATTTCTGCGCTTTGGACTTTGGCCGACTGACTTTGGCCGTGTCTAGAACTGGCCGGCCAATGTCAGAAATTCCCAGCATTTTGGACTTTGGCCGACGTAAAATCGGCCAGTTCTAGAAATGGCCGGCCAATTCTAGAATTGGCCGATTTCTGGTTTTGGCCATAACATATATATATATATATATACACATATATATATCTCTTATCTAAAGTTTAGATAGTTTGCACAGTAAATCTAGCTGCAAACAGCTTCATCAATATATGATTACTTCTTCCTGTGATACAATGAGAGCGGCCATGTTCTGTTTGTCATTATTACACAGGTAATCTGCAACTGCATCTCCACGCCTCAGCCTGTGAAAATTCACTCCCCCCTCCCCTCTGCCTCTGAAATCTCTGGCTAGTAACATCCTCCTCCTCCTGCCGAGACTGAGCTCCCATAAGCCCTTGCTACAGTGCCAAGGCACAAAAGGAGCTGTGGGGAGGCTAGTTTAGTTTATAGGGAATTAGAGTATTAAAACAAAACAAAAAAGTATTTGGTTTGAGGAATGCCCTATAAACTATATGAAAGGAACACATTTATGCAATGAGTAATAGTTCATCTCATATCCACTTTAACCACTTGAGGACCACCCCCAGCCGATGGGCGGCAGCAAAGGCTGGGCCTAAACGACTGCAATCCGCCCATCGGCAGTGGTGGCGGCGGGCGTGGTTGTGCGGCGATTGTGTCATTTGTGACGTGATCGCCGCATAACCACGTCGCCGCATAACCAGCCGCCGGCGACAGGCTCCACCCCCTTGCGCTGTAACCAGCTGGCCGTTCGGAAGCGCTGGCTGGTTACTAGCTGCCCGATCGCCGCTGACAAAGTGTATAATAGGCTTTGTAATGTATACAAAGCGTATTATACAGGCTGCCTCCTGCCCTGGTGGTCCCAGTGTCCGAGGGACCACCAGGGCAGGCTGCAGCCACCCTAGTCTGCACCCAAGCACACTGATCTCCCCCTCCTTCCCTCTGATCGCCCACAGCACCCCTCAGACCCCCCCCCCTGCCCACCCCCCAGATCACTGTTTGCACCCAATCACCCCCCTAATCACCCATCAATCACTCCCTGTCACTATCTGTCAACGCTATTTTTTTTTTATGCCCTAAACTGCCCCCTGCTCCCTCCTGATCACCCCCCCCCCCGCTGTGTACTGTATGCCTCTATCCCCCCTGCAATAACCCACTGATCACCTGTCAATCACCTGTCAATCACCCATCAATCACCCCCTGTCACTGCCACCCATCAATCAGCCCCTAACCTGCCCCTTGCAGGCAATCTGATCACCCACCCACACCATCAGATCGCCCGCAGATCCAACGTCAGATCACCTCCCAAGTGCATTGTTTACATCTGTTCTCTCCTCTAAACACCCACAAATTACCCATCAATCACACCTATCACCACCTGTCACTGTTACCCATCAGATTAGACCCTAATCTGCCCCTTGCGGGCACCCAATCACCCGCCCACACACTCAGATTGCCCTCAGATCCCCCCTTATCAATTTGCCAGTGCATTATTTACATCTGTTCTTCCCTGTAATAACCCACTGATCACCTGTCAATCACCTCCTGTCACTGCCACCCATCAATCAGCCCCTAACCTGCCCCTTGCGGGCAATCTGATCACCCACCCACACCATCAGATCGCCCGCAGATCCGACATCAGATCACCTCCCAAGTGCATTGTTTACATCTGTTCTCTCCTCTAAACACCCACTAATTACCCATCAATAACACCCTATCACCACCTGTCACTGCTACCTATCAGATCAGACCCCTATCTGCCCCTAGGGCACCCAATCACCCACCCACACCCTCAGAACGACCTCAGACCCCCCCAGACCTCCCCCCCCCCCTGTGTACTGTATACATCTATTCTCCCCTGTAATCACCTGTCAGTCACCCGTCAATCACCACCTGTCACTGCCACTTATCAGATAAGACCCTAACCTGCCTTATACGGGCATCTGATCACCCTCCCACACCATCAGATTGCCCCAGTCCTACCCTCAGATCACCTCCAAAGTGCATTGTTTACATCTGTTCTGCCATCTAATCACCCACTGATCACCCATCAATCACCCATCAATCACACCCTGTCACCACCTATCACCCCCTAGCACACCTACCCATCAGATCAGGCCCTAATTTGCCCCGTGTGGGCTCCTGATCACTTGGCCAAACCCTCAGATCCCCCTCAGACCCCCTTCCGATCACCTCCCCAGTGCATTGATTGCATCTATTTTCCCCTCTAACCACCCCCTGAGACACCCATCAATCACCTCCTGTCACCCCCCTAGCACTCCTATCCATCAGATCAGGCCCAATACAACCTGTCATCTAAGAGGCCACCCTGCTTATGACCGGTTCCACAAAATTCGCCCCCTCATAGACCACCTGTCATCAAAATTTGCAGATGCTTATACCCCTGAACAGTCATTTTGAGACATTTGGTTTCCAGACTACTCACGGTTTTGGGCCTGTAAAAATGCCAGGGCAGTATAGGAACCCCACAAGTGACCCCATTTTAGAAAAAAGACACCCCAAGGTATTCTGTTAGGTGTATGACGAGTTCATAGAAGATTTAATTTTTTGTCAAAAGTTAACGGAAATTGATTTTTATTGTTTTTTTTCACAAAGTGTCATTTTTCACTAACTTGTGACAAAAAATAAAATCTTCTATGAACTCACCATACCCCTAACGGAATACCTTGGGGTGTCTTCTTTCTAAAATGGGGTCACTTGTGGGGTTCCTATACTGCCCTGGCATTTTAGGGGCCCTAAACCGTGAGGAGTAGTCTAGAAAACAAATGCCTCAAAATGACCTGTGAATAGGACGTTGGGCCCCTTAGCGCACCTAGGCTGCAAAAAAGTGTCACACATGTGGTATCGCCGTACTCAGGAGAAGTAGTATAATGTGTTTTGGGGTGTATTTTTACACATACCCATGCTGGGTGGGAGAAATCTCTCTGTAAATGGACAATTGTGTGTAAAAAAAAAAAAAAAAAAGTCAAAAAATTGTCATTTACAGAGATATTTCTCCCACCCAGCATGGGTATGTGTAAAAATACACCACAAAACACATTATACTACTTCTCCTGAGTACGGCGGTACTACATGTGTGTCACTTCTTTGCAGCCTAAGTGCGCTAAGGGGCCCAAAGTCCAATGAGTACCTTTAGGATTTCACAGGTCATTTTGCGACATTTGGTTTCAAGACTACTCCTCACGGTTTAGGGCCCCTAAAATGCCAGGGCAGTATAGGAACCCCACAAATGACCCCATGTTAGAAAGAAGACACCCAAAGATATTCCGTTAGGAGTATGGTGAGTTCATAGAAGATTTTATTTTTTTGTCACAAGTTAGCGGAAAATGACACTTTGTGAAAAAAAAAATGAAAATCAATTTCCGCTAACTTGTGACAAAAAAAAATCTTCTATGAGCTCACCATACTCCTAACGGAATACCTTGGGGTGTCTTCTTTCTAAAATGGGGTCATTTGTGGGGTTCCTATACTGCCCTGGCATTTTAGGGGCCCTAAACCGTGAGGAGTCTTGAAACCAAATGTCGCAAAATGACCTGTGAAATCCTAAAGGTACTCATTGGACTTTGGGCCCCTTAGCGCAGTTAGTGTGCAAAAAAGTGCCACACATGTGGTATCGCCGTACTCAGGAGAAGTAGTATAATGTGTTTTGGGGTGTATTTTTACACATACCCATGCTGATTGGGAGAAATATCTCTGTAAATGGACAATTGTGTGTAAATAAAAATCAAAACATTGTCATTTACAGAGATATTTCTCCCACCCAGCATGGGTATGTGTAAAAATACACCCCAAAACACATTATACTACTTCTCCTGAGTACGGCAATACCACATGTGTGGCACTTTTTTGCAGCCTAACTGCGCTAAGGGGCCCAAAGTCCAATGAGCACCTTTAGGCTTTACAGGGGTGCTTACAATTAGGCACCCCCCCCAAACTGCCAGGACAGTAAACACACCCCACAAATGACCCCATTTTGGAAAGTAGACACTTCAAGGTATTCAGAGAGGAGCATAGTGAGTCCGTGGCAGAGTTCATTTTTTTTTTGTCGCAAGTTAGAAGAAATGGAAACTTTTTTTTTTTTGTCACAAAGTGTCATTTTCCGCTAACTTGTGACAAAAGAAAAAATATTCTATGAACTCACCATGCCTCTCAGTGAATACTTTGGGATGTCTTCTTTCCAAAATGGGGTCATTTGGGGGGTATTTATACTATCCTGGAATTTTAGCACCTCATGAAACATGACAGGTGGTCAGAAAAGTCAGAGATGCTTCAAAATGGGAAAATTCACTTTTGGCACCATAGTTTGTAAACGCTATAACTTTTACCCAAACCAATAAATATACACTGAATGGGGTTTTTTTTAATCAAAGACATGTAGCACAATAAATTTGGACAAAAATGTATACAGAAATTGTACTTTATTTGAAAAATGTCAGCGCAGAAAGTAAAAAAAAAAATCCTTTTTTTTGACAAAATTCATGTCTTTTTTGATGAATATAATAAAAAGTAAAACTCGCAGCAGCAATCAAATAGCATCAAAAGAAAGCTGTATTAGTGACAAGAAAAGGAGGTAAAATTCATTTAGGTGGTAGGTTGTATGACCGAGCAATAAACCGTGAAAGCTGCAGTGGTCTGAATGGAGAAAAAGGCTCTGGTCCTTAAGGGGCGAAAAGACTGTGGTCCTCAAGTGGTTAAGAAGCAAAAAGATTACAGGCTTTATTAGCTCTTATTTAGTGTAAAGTTAAGTATTTATATAGCGCTGACATCTTCCGCAGCGCTGTACAGAGTATATATTGTCTTGTCACTAACTGTCCCTCAGAGGAGCTCACAATCTAATCCCTACCATAGTCATATATTTATGTATGTATCGTGTAGTGCATATTTCATAGTCTAGGGCCAATTTGGGGAAGCCAATTAACTTATCTGTATGTTTTTGGGGTGTGGGAGGAAACCGAAGTGCTCAGAGGAAACCCACACAGACACGGGGAGAACCTTCATTTTCATGCCTGGTGTAACTGCTACACTTGAAGAGGAAATATTTATATGCCTTAACGGTTTTGCAATTATAAAAAGGGAAGAAAAATGTGCTGCATTTCTGTTTCTGAAAATTTTTTTCCATGACATATCTTTTTTTTTTTTTTAATTAATGTATTTACTTTTAACATGAACAGTCTACAACACACAGATTGGATTGGTCCAATACATCCGAATATTTCCAAATCTCCCTAATTCAGAAAATTGGTAATACTCTGTAATATTTGACCAATCAGAGAATGTGGCGATTTACCAAGAAAATCGCAAAACCACTGAAATTTTAGACCAATCAGAAGACTCGAAAAAAAATTAGTAGTATCTCAGTCTTGTCATTGGTCTATAATTACTGCAACAATCCGTAAAAGTCAGAAATTGGAATGCTGATTACCTTTGGAATGCCGCAATATCTGCATTTTTAGAAGTCGGAATTGAATATCGGCACTTCCGACCATCCCTATCCAATCAGGACTGTGGCAATCATTTGCTTAATTTTGCGGTTCAGACGTTGGCCAATAGATGCGGCGTTAAGGTCGCGTCAGTGGCGCGGTAAAGGCCGCATCAACAAGAATTAGACCTGATTGAGCTGTGACTTGTGAGTGATTACATTTTGCCGGGAGAGAGCAGTGTGTCCACAAACACCAGCCCATTGACCACATTGCCTGCTGGTGGCTTACTCCTGCCTAATCTATACCAAGACTCCTGCTAAGAAATCCGTTTCATAAGGAATTGTATAAAGAACCGGTGAGACCTAGAAATGTGTCCTTCAATGCGGTAATAACAAGCAGCATGGGAAAGGTCATGTCTTTTTAAAGCCAGTGAGAACCAGAAGCCATTTAATAGGTAAAACTGGAAGCATCCTGTCGGGCTCTGTAAGAAGACCGTATTTTAGTGTAACAAAGTATCTACATGTTACTAGAAGTAATGTACAACAACTTATTATGGGTGCAGCTGCTGTTATGACATTAGTAAGCCCCAGTTTAGATCTTCATGTATAAATCACTGAAGCTGCTTAACCACCTTAGCGGTATGTACGAGCTCAGCTCGTCCATCACCGCCGATGGCTGCCGCTCAGGCCCTGCTGGGCCGATTTTGTTGAAATAAAAAGCAGCACACGCAGCCGGCACTTTGCCAGCCGCGTGTGCTGCCTTGATCGCCGCCGCAGAGAGGGTCCCCCCAGCTGCCTGAGCCCTGCGCAGCCGGAACAAATAGTTCCGGCCAGCGCAAAGGGCTGGATCGGAGGCGGCTGACGTCAGGACGTCGGCTGACGTCCATGACGTCACTCCGCTCGTCGCCATGGCGACGAAGTAAGCATAACACGAAAGGCCGCTCATTGCGGCCTTCCGTGTTACTTCTGGCTGCCGGAGGCGATCAGAAGAACGCCTCCGGAGCACCCTCTAGTGGGCTTTCATGCAGCCAACTTTCAGTTGGCTGCATAAAATAGTTTTTTTTTTAATTTAAAAAAAAACCTCCCGCAGCCGCCCTGGCGATCTTAATAGAACGCCAGGGTGGTTAATGTAGAGCACTTAAAGAGTAACTTTAGAAAAAGGGGGACAAAATAAATCCATACATTGCAAAGTGACAATGAAAGTTTCCTTCCGTTTTTTCTGAAGACAAATCACACCAAGTATTGCATTAAATAGAAATCAAATGATTGATATTCGCCGTGTAATTTATTCATGTTATTTGCTCCTCAATCGGGCCTGCACATAATCATATTTACTACTGGCAGACAAGTAAAAACTAGACAGCAGCAACTGTTATTATCTATAACCACACCCACTAACATTGTGATAGGCTAAAAGTTTTTTTTTTTTTTTTTAATAGCTATACATATGGATTGCTCCCAACTGTCCCTCTTTCGGAGGGACAGTCCCTCTTTAAGAGCCCTGTCCCTCTTTCCTCCTCATTTGTCCCTCTTTCAGGACTTTGTCCCTCTTTCTATGTAAATATATATATTTCTCTACTAAAAAATATGTTTGACTCTAAACTTTATTCCCATCCTTTAAATTGATATATTACTAATTTTAAAATGTTACTATGAAGGAAAATGAACCAGGATAGAAAGGACCAGTGTGGTTTGAATTATAAAACAACATATTTTTCTTATGAAATTTAAGGAGTCTGAGTCAAGGAGTTGGAGCCATTTTAGGTACCTGGAATAGGAGTTGGAGTCGGAGTTGGTGGTTTCATAAACCCAGGGGTTCGGAGTCGGATGATTTTTGTACCGACTCCACAGCCCTGTGCATTTCAACGCACAGAATCTCAAACATATGACCCTGCGGTAGAGTACACCGATGGGGTCATCCTATGCATAGCGCCGCCCCCCTGCACGCCCCTTGCCGTGTGACATACTCTGGACTGTAAGTACATCACTGGGATTCCTGGGGTTTTCCATCGTATTTCCATCGTGCTGCCCCTCTGGCGCCAACATTTTTAAACTGTATGCATTGCCCATTGACTTTAATGCCTTTGTTTGCCGCAGAAATCCAAAAGGTAACGAGCTGTTGACTTTGCGGCAGCAGATCGGGCACTTCCGGTAAGTGTGCAAAGACCCCATTGCATTGCCATTGTGTTACTCTGCAGTAAAACAGGGTAACGCAAAACAGTTTTCAATGCAAGTGTAAAAGGGGCCTTAGTTGCGAAGCTACTGTTATCTAGGCCAGTGTTCAGCCCATTGTCCTTCATGCCATCCTTTTCTCTTTCTAAGCTCGGTAAAGTGCAAAGACTCCTCCCCTTAGCACTATATCGGTTAATAAGGCCCTCCCCATCACACCGGTTCTCATCCAGTCGCTCCCATGGCTCTAATTCCAGTCCTGTATAAAGGTGCGTACACACATGCGACTATAGTCGTTTGAAAAAAAGCAGCCAACGACCATGACGGACGAGCTAGATCGTTCAAAACGAATGATCTAGCTTGGCGGATTTTTCCCAACGATGATCGTTTGCAAAAGTAGTACATCGTTGGAAACGATCGTTCGTACTAGGCTTGACATGCGCATTTCACTATTTCTCCATGGAACTTTTCATTTTTATGCGCAGACGCAATAGTTGCTTTATTTGTTGTAACGTTCGTTTTAACGATCAGATCGTTACACACCTTTTACAACTAACTTTACTTAGGTCGTTCTTTCTTCAATTAAAAGTTCGTTCGTCGTTCATAACGAACGATCGTTGTCGCATGTGTGTACGTAGCATAACTGTGGTACAGCCATTAGATTGCAGAATATGTTATCTAATGTATAACTGAATTAAATAACCCACAACCCTCTGATTTTGGTAAGGTAGTTTTTCTTGGAGTACAGGCTGAGGGTTCTGGGCTCCTCTTGTGCTGCATACAATAGTTTTATTATCCTGCGCTAATCCGCTCTTTGTTCCCCGGTCGGTAGGAGCTCCCCTCCTCGCTCCATAAAAGTGGCTGAGCTTTCTCTGAGCCCCACAGCTCTTTTCTGCTCCGATGAGCGGATGATGGGCTGGACAATCCTCTGCAGCAGATTGTCTTGACAAGTGCTACGTGTCCCTCGGGGGCGCTTTGGACACAGGCGGGGAGTAACGTTTAGCAAATGGTAAATCGCTTTTCAAAGAGGTCTCGGGAAGTATTTCAGTTTATTGAAAACCAGAAGGGTAAATATTGTCTCCTTTATAAAGGATACACGGTTTAATAAAGCTGGATGACACTGCTGTGTGATGGCTCAGATGGAGGAGAGCAGAAGATGGGGTTGGGGGGTGGAAGTGGTCATTCTATGAAGGAGTAAATCAAGGCAAAGCAGATTCCATAGCAAAGAAGGAGATTTATGTCATGAACTCACCAGAGGTGCAGAGCCTCTAGTCTGACCCACGCCTGAACTTCCAACACTCTTCTGACCAGTTGACCTTGAGCACTTTGATTAAAACTCAGATGATGTAAAGTCCATTTCCACTAATATTTTTTCTTCTCGCTAATGACCTGTTACCCACTACACACGGGTTCTGGATGTAGAGACACTGACTAATGAATGCCTACACCCAGGGGACTGGGACAAGGTTCTCCAGCTTCAGTGGTAGAGATTACAAAGTGCCCCCCCCCCCCGAAAATTGTGCCTACCCAGTATGTGCCCCCGGTATTAGGTAGCCCACTCCCCAGTATAGCTATCCAGGTGTGCCCCCAGTATTAGGTAGCCCACTCCCAGTATAGCTATCCAGGTGTGCCCCCGGCATTAAATAGCCCACCCCCCCAGTATCGATATCCAGGTCTGCCCCAGTATTAGGTAGCCCACTCCCCAGTATAGCTATCCAGGTGTGCCCCCAGTATTAGGTAGCCCACTCCCAGTATAGCTATCCAGGTGTGCCCCCGGCATTAAATAGCCCACCCCCCCAGTATCGATATCCAGGTCTGCCCCAGTATTAGGTAGCCCACTCCCCAGTATAGCTATCCAGGTGTGCCCCCGGTATTAGGTAGCCCACTCCCCAGTATAGCTATCCAGATGTGCCCCCAGTATTAGGTAGCCCACTCCCAGTATAGCTATTCAGGTGTGCCCCTGGCATTAAATAGCCCACTCCCCAGTATAAATATCCAGGTATGCCCCAGTATTAGGTAGCCCACTCCCCAGTATAGCTATCTAGGTGTGCCCCCAGTATTAGGTAGCCCACTCCCCAGTATAGCTATCCAGGTGTGCCCCCCGGTATTAGGTAGCCCACTCCCCAGTATAGCTATCCAGGTGTGCCCCCCCGGTATTAGGTAGCCCACTCCCCAGTATAGCTATCCAGGTGTGCTCCCAGTATTAGGTAGCCCACTCCCCAGTATAGCTATCCAAGTGTGCCCCAGTATTAGGTAGCCCACTCCCCAGTATAGCTATCCAGGTGTGGCCCCGGCATTAGGTAGCCCACTCCACCGTATAGCTATCCAGGTGTGCCCCCAGTATTAGGTAGCCCACCCCCCAGTATAGCTATCCAGGTGTGCCCCAGTATTAGGTAGCCCACTCCCTAGTATAGCTATCCAGGTGTGCCTCTGGTATTAGGTAGCCCACTTCCCAGTATAGCTATCCAGGTGAGCCCCAGTATAGCTAGCCAGGTGTGCTCCTGGTATTAGGTAGCCCACTCCCCAGTATAGCTATCCAGGTGAGCCCCCAGTATAGCTATCCAAGTGTGCCCCCAGTATTAGGTAGCCCACTCCCAGTATAGCTATCCAGGTGTGCCCCCGGCATTAAGTAGCCCACCCCCCAGTATAGCTATCCAGGTGTGCCCCAGTATTAGGTAGCCCACTCCCCAGTATAGCTATCCAGGTGTGCCCCAGTATTAGGTAGCCCACTCCCCAGTATAGCTATCCAGATGTGCCCCCCGTATTAGGTAGCCCACTCGTCCCCAGTATAGCTATGCAGGTGTTCTCCCAGTATTAGGTAGTCTCCTTCCCATTATAGCTATCCAGGTGTGCCTCCGGCATTAGGTAGCCCGCTCCCTAGTATAGCTATCCAGGTGTGCGCCTGGTATAGGGTAGCCCAATCCCCAGTATAGCTATCCAGGTGTGCCTCTGGCATTAGGTAGCCCACTCCCTAGTATAGCTATCCAGGTGTGCCTCCGGTATTAGGTAGCCCATTCCCCAGTATAGCTATCCAGGTGAGCCCCAGTATAGCTAGCCAGGTGTGCTCCTGGTATTAGGTAGCCCACTCCCCAGTATAGCTATCCAGGTGAGCCCCCAGTATAGCTAGCCAGGTGTGCTCCTGGTATTAGGTAGCCCACTCATCAGTATAGCTATCAAGGTGTGGCCCGGTATTAGGTAGTCTCCTCCCCATTATAGCTGGCCCAATGGCCACCGGTAGCCCCCCTCCCCAGTATAGCTATCCAGGTGTGACCCCAGTATTAGGTAGCCCACTACCCACTATAGCTAGCCAGGTGTGCCCCTGGCATTAAGTAGCCCACTCCCCAGTATAGCTATTCAGGTGTGCCCCTGGCATTAGGTAGCCCACTCCCCAGTATAGCTATCCAGGTGTGCCCCCGGCATTAGGTAGCCCACTCCCCAGTATTGCTATCCAGGTGTGCCCCCAGTATTAGGTAGCCCACTCCCCAGTGTAGCTATCCAGGTGTGCCGGCGGCATTGGGTATCCCACTCCCCAGTATAGCTATCCAGGTGTGCCCCGGTATTAGGTAGCCCACTCCCCAGTATAGCTATCCAGGTGAGCCCCTGGCATTGGGTAGCCCACTCCCCTGTATAGCTATCCAGGTTTGCCCCCAGTATTAGGTAGCCCACTCCCCAGTATAGCTATTCAGGTGTGGCCCGGTATTAGGTAGTCCACTCCCCAGTATAGCTATCCAGGTGTGCCCCCAGTATTAGGTAGCCCACTTCCCAGTATAGCTATCAAGGTTTGCCCCTGGCATTAGGTATCCCAATCCCCAGTATAGCTATCCAGGTGTGGCCCGGTATTAGGTAGTCTCCTCCCCATTATAGCTGGCCCAATGGCCACCGGTAGCCCCCCTCCCCAGTATAGCGATCCAGGTGTGACCCCAGTATTAGGTAGCCCACTCCCCAGTATAGCTATCCAGGTGTGCCCCCGGCATTAGGTAGCCCACTCCCCAGTATAGCTATCCAGGTGTGCCCCCGGCATTAGGTAGCCCACTTCCCAGTATAGCTATCCAGGTGTGCCCCCGGCATTAGGTAGCCCACTCCCCAGTATAGCTATCCAGGTCTGCCCCCGGTATTAGGTAGCCCACTCCCCAGTATAGCTATCCAGGTGTGGCCCGGTATTAGGTAGTCTCCTCCCCATTATAGCTGGCCCAATGGCCACCGGTAGCCCCCCTCCCCAGTATAGCGATCCAGATGTGCTCCCAGTATTAGGTAGCCCCCTCCACACTACAGATAGCCAGATGTGCCCCCAGTATAGATAGCTGGATGCACCTTCCATTAGAGAGCCTGCCCAACCCCCGTATAAATAACCAGATGTTCCCCAGTATTACAGTAGCAGCTCAGCTCCCCAGCACAGATTGCCAGATGTGCCCCCAGTGAAAATGTTATTTAATACGTAACTAACAATGTTGGAAGTTCAGGGGTGGAGTATATTGGAGGAGGGCATTAAGAGACGTGGATACGTAAGTAGCATTATTTTAAGTGGAACTCGACCTGCAACGTTCATTTTAGCTGTAGAGAGTTTAAACCACTGACGTTTTTTATTCATCTGTGTATTTATTTTGACTGAGCCCCGGTTGGCACAATTCTCTCTCACAATCTAGTGGCAGTGTCTCTCTCTCACTGCAACGCAGGCAGCAATAAATCCCTACCTAGTAAAATAAAGTGTATTTTTTATTACGGTCTATATTATAATTGGAGATATTCCTACTCCTTTTCCGTCTCAATGGTAACAGGAAGTGCTTGGAGAAATGCTGCAGGAACACACCTTAATAAATAAGGGCTTGAGCAAGACTTTGAAGGGCCGTGCCACAATTGCTGCATTTCAGTTGGTAGATGCTGTGTGTAATGCGCAATGAACTAAAGGTGGCCATACACTTATAGATGTGCAACAGATTCGACCATCAGATGCTTATCAAGTCAAAACTGACAGAAATCTATCTGATGTGTGCCACACACTGGGAACAGTAGATAATAAAAAAAAAATTCATATTATATTACACCTGTTGCAAAGCTGCTGAATATGTTTCTGGTCGACATGGCTAATTTGGGAACCTCCGCATGCCGGGTAATTTGGGTCCTGCATAGACAGCAATGTTAATTGTGGCTATAGCCGCACCCAATTAATAATTTGGGCATGAGTGGCAACTTATAATAATAATAATAATAATAATAATAATAATAATAATAATAATGATGATGATGATGATTATAAATGAAATGTGATAGCGAGAAGTAGCGTTTAAAGGCAACACAGATATCAGCAGAGGGACACTTAAATGGCAGAAATCATATAACGTTGATATCAAACTTACATCCAGCCCGTATCACATGGACACGATTTGCAGATAAGGCATTAATCCGCCATGCCTGACCGGTTTCACTAATGAATACCTTCCTCTGGGGCGTGGTGGCGGGTGCTAAGAAGGTGCAATAAATAACCTACCTAATGCCCATCAACCATGCCCGGCCCTAGACTTTTTGGCGCCTGAGGCAATCTTTAAATAAATCGGTGCCCCCCCCCCTCGCTACGCCGCAGGAAGTGATGTCAGTGGAGCGCACACTGGAACGAGGAAGAGGTGTGAGTGATCCCCGCCCGTTGCCTCTTACAATAGCTGCAGGCAGTGACGTAACTTTTTAAAGCTGGAGGGGAGTGGAGGACAGGGGACCCAGGCGAGGGAGGGGGGGGGGGTCCGACCCAATACCCCCTTCCTGCCCGCTATCCCCTCCAGCTCGGGTGGCCCCCCACACCCACGGATGGGCGGGTGCCGCCCCCCCAGAAGTGCCGCCTGAGGCAAAAGTTTCACCCCGCCTCATGGGCGGGCCGGCCCTGCCATCAACTGACGGTAAAGTGGAAGACCGGGATGCGTCAGTGGCGCTACGTCACGTCTGGTCTTTCGGAATCTGCCTCGCTTCTGCACTCAGTTCACCTGGTCCTCCATCTTATTTATTGGTATGAACAACAGGCGAGTATAGAGAAAAGGAAGACCACATAAAAACCCCAAAGATTTTTTTAAAAAGGGGCTATTATAGTCAAAATCTTTTATTTAACAACTTCAGCCTATCTGGACGGATATACTCATCCAAATAGGCTGCACTGACTGCCGCTGGTCCCGTGCGCTCCTGCTTCCGCTGCCCCAGCGGCTTTCTCAGAAAAATTGCGGCTTTTCAGAGAAAGCTGTTGTTTTTTTCACTGTGTCACGTCATCCCTGCAGTTCCTGTAAGCGAGAGCTCTCGCTTACAGGATGAATTACCAAAAAAACACTGTGGACATCTTGTGGCCAAATAGTAAAACTACATCTACATATATATTTTTTTAAAATATATACAATCAAATACATTTAAAATTATATGTTTACCTCCCCACTCACAAAAACCCCAAATAACATTTTGAATAAAAAAATAATTACAATGGAAAAACAACATAAATAGGGTCTGAACTTTTTTAATATGCATGTCAAGAGAGTATATTACTATATTTTTTTAAATGATAAGCTTGTAAATAGTGATGGATGCAAATTGAAATAAATGCACCTTTATTTCCAAATAAAATATTGATGCCATACATTGTTATACAAATGTTGTGATTATTGCGATTGCAATAACTCTCATGATGACAACTCCCGACAGGAATAATACTATTCCTGCCTGTGGATTTAAAATGTGTGGGTATGGATTATTTCATGATCATTCTTAATTTGTAAATCCAAAAAAAGGACTTCTGTCTTGTCCTCTTCACATGTAAATCTGATGTTCGTCATCAGGAGCATATCATCTATATACTGTCTCCACAAAAGGAGGTCGGATGTAACATTACCATAGATGACATGCTCCTCCCATCAGGCCATAAAGAGATTGGCCATATTGGCCAATTTTTGCGCCCATGGCCATGCCCACTCGTTGGAAATAATACCAAAACTAATTTTTCAGAGCAAAATTACAGCCGCTAACAAAAAACGAGATCTGCTACTTATTAAAATTATCTGACAATCCCATAGAAATTCTATGGCTTCCATTACTTCATCATGCCCTATAATGGTGTACAGTACAGCCGTCACTAAATAGGGAGGAGAATTAATCCTAGCATGTTAATAGCATTTTTTTTGTTTTTTTTTAAGTACAACTTAGTGTTAACTGCCAAAGGCTGTAAAAAAAAAAAGTAAAAATGTATCCATAAACTCACCAGGTTGGTAAGCGACAGTCTATTCAACTTACTATTTGTCTGCCTGGGGGTTGTGTGCAATTTTTATGGACCTTGGGAAGATAATATGACTGGGGTCTAACACAAGTGGGCTTTAGATAGTGTACCTCCTTCTAATTCATTAAACCATTCTACAGGCAGCACGCAGTCCCCACCAATGTCTGCAGGCAGCACGCAGTCCCCACCAATGTCTGCAGGCAGCACGCAGTCCCCACCAATGTCTGCAGGCAGCACGCGGTCCCCACCAATGTCTGCAGGCAGCACGCGGTCCCCACCAATGTCTGCAGGCAGCACGCGGTCCCCACCAATGTCTGCAGGCAGCACGCGGTCCCCACCAATGTCTGCAGGCAGCACGCGGTCCCCACCAATGTCTGCAGGCAGCACGGAGTCCCCACCAATGTCTGCAGGCAGCACGGAGTCCCCACCAATGTCTGCAGGCAGCACGCAGTCCCCACCAATGTCTGCAGGCAGCACGCAGTCCCCACCAATGTCTGCAGGCAGCACGCAGTCCCCACCAATGTCTGCAGGCAGCACGCAGTCCCCACCAATGTCTGCAGGCAGCACGCAGTCCCCACCAATGTCTGCAGGCAGCACGCAGTCCCCACCAATGTCTGCAGGCAGCACGCAGTCCCCACCAATGTCTGCAGGCAGCACGCAGTCCCCACCAATGTCTGCAGGCAGCACGCAGTCCCCACCAATGTCTGCAGGCAGCACGCAGTCCCCACCAATGTCTGCAGGCAGCACGCAGTCCCCACCAATGTCTGCAGGCAGCACGCAGTCCCGACCAATCTCTGCAGGCAGCACGCAGTCCCGACCAAACTCTGCAGGCAGCACGCAGTCCTGACCAATCTCTGCAGGCAGCACGCAGTCCTGACCAATCTCTGCAGGCAGCATGCAGTCCTGACCAATCTCTGCAGGCAGCACGCAGTCCTGACCAATCTCTGCAGGCAGCACGCGGTCCCCACCAATCTCTGCAAGCAACACACAGTCCCACCAATCTCTGCAGGCAGCACACAGTCCCCACCAATCTCTGCAGGCAGCACGCAGTCCCCACCAATCTCTGCAGGCAGCACACAGTCCCCACCAATCTCTGAAAGCAGCACGCAGTCACCACCAATCTCTGCAGGCAGCATGCAGACCCCACCAATCTCTGCAGGCAGCACGCATTCCTGACCAATCTCTACAGGCAACACGCAGTCCCCAGCAATGTTTTCAGGCAGCACGCCGTCCCCACCAATGTCTGCAGGCAGCACGCATTCCTGACCAATCTCTACAGGCAACACGCAGTCCCCAGCAATGTTTGCAGGCAGCACGCCGTCCCCACCAATGTCTGCAGGCAGCACGCAGTCCCCACCAATCTCTGCAGGCAGCATGCAGTCCCCACCAATCTCTGCAGGCAGCATGCAGTCCCCACCAATCTCTGCAGGCAGCATGCAGTCCCCACCAATGTCTGCAGGCAGCACGCAGTCCCCACCAATCTCTGCAGGCAGCATGCAGTCCCCACCGATCTGTGCAGGCAGCATGCAGACCCCACCAATCTCTGCAGGCAGCATGCAGGCCCCAACAATCTCTGCAGGCAACACGCAGTCCCCAGAAATGTTTGCAGGCAGCACGCAGTCCCCACCAATGTCTGCAGGCAGCACGCAGTCCCCACCAATGTCTGCAGGCAGCACGCAGTCCCCACCAATGTCTGCAGGCAGCACGCAGTCCCCACCAATGTCTGCAGGCAGCAACCAGTGCCCACCAATCTCTGCAGGCAGCATGCAGTCCCCACTAATCTGTGCAGGCAGCATGCAGACCCCACCAATCTCTGCAGGCAGCACGCAGGCCCCAACAATCTCTGCAGGCAACACGCAGTCCCCAGCAATGTTTGCAGGCAGCACGCAGTCCCCACTAATGTCTGCAGGCAGCACGCAGTCCCCACCAATGTCTGCAGGCAGCACGCAGTCCCCACCAATGTCTGCAGGCAGCACGCAGTCCCCACCAATGTCTGCAGGCAGCACGCAATCCCCACCAATGTCTGCAGGCAGCACGCAGTCCCCACCAATGTCTGCAGGCAGCACCCAGTCCCCACCAATGTCTGCAGGCAGCATGCAGTCCCCACCAATGTCTGCAGGCAGCATGCAGTCCCCACCAATCTCTGCAGGCAGTACGCAGTCCCACCAATCTCTGCAGGCAGCACGCAGTCCCCACCAATCTCTGCAGGCAGCACGCAGTCCCACCAATCTCTGCAGGCAGCACGCAGTCCCCACCAATCTCTGCAGGCAGCACGCAGTCCCCACCAATCTCTGCAGGCAGCACGCAGTCCCCACCAATCTCTGCAGGCAGCACGCAGTCCCCACCAATCTCTGCAGGCAGCACGCAGTCCCCACCAATCTCTGCAGGCAGCACGCAGTCCCCACCAATCTCTGCAGGCAGCACGCAGTCCCCACCAATCTCTGCAGGCAGCACGCAGTCCCCACCAATCTCTGCAGGCAGCACGCAGTCCCCCCCAATTTCTGCAGGCAGCACGCAGTCCCCCCCAATTTCTGCAGGCAGCACGCAGTCCCCCCCAATTTCTGCAGGCAGCACGCAGTCCCCACCAATCTCTGCAGGCAGCACGCAGTCCCCACCAATCTCTGC
Source organism: Hyperolius riggenbachi (assembly GCF_040937935.1). Taxonomy (NCBI): domain Eukaryota; kingdom Metazoa; phylum Chordata; class Amphibia; order Anura; family Hyperoliidae; genus Hyperolius; species Hyperolius riggenbachi. The sequence goes on along the minus strand of NC_090657.1, from coordinate 35,852,977 downwards.
AGGCAGCACGCAGTCCCCACCAATCTCTGCAGGCAGCACGCAGTCCCCACCAATGTCTGCAGGCAGCACGCAGTCCCCACCAATCTCTGCAGGCAGCACGCAGTCCCCACCAATCTCTGCAGGCAGTGTATTTCTCCCTGCAGACCTATCATATGACTCGGTAGAGTTAGAAGAGGCTACAAAACCAGATGATCTGGATAAACGCTCTGTAACCAGACAGTTAATTTCCAGACTACCTGATCCAAAGCCAGACAGGTGGCATCCCCAGACATACCTGCTTGTAAAAGTATTTTAGACTCCTCAAACAATGCATTTTAGTGAATGTGGTTCCCTCTGCTGTTCATGCTTCAAACTTCAAGTATAGCGGATTACCATCTGTGACAACTTTGTAGAACAGTGACCTCTATGTAATATATGGATATGAACATACGGAGTTAAATGTTTTTGCTTCGCTAGCGGAATAGAAGGGTGATCTGACCCAGCTGAGTTTGCACATATGTGTGTGTGTGCTGTCATGGGTGCAAGGAGCAGGAGGACAACATACGTGTAGGACAGCACGCAAACCTCCTGCGCTGGGCAAGCAGAGAGGGAGGGAATGAGGGCTGAGTTTCCAATCACCGGCTTCCTAGCAACAAGAGCCGCCTACATATAACTACCATCCATGCTGTGTTTAGAGGGCAAACATTACATGACTAACGACATGCTAGAGCTAATCATTGTCTGCACCGCTCGGTGTCTCTGCAGGACTGTCTAATGCAGCCAGTGATTCCAATAGGGTGGATGAGAAGTTACAGATCCCATTACAAAGCGCCTTTAGGAATGACATTCCATACTCGTGACAGTTAATAATGGCGCACAGCGCCAGGGGAATACAAAGGGCGCCCCATAGACTTACATTATATAACGCTATTTAGCGTTATAAGTGTTAAAAAATGGCGCAGGCAGTGTGCCTTACACTTATAACGCTAAATAGCGTTATAATTGTTCAAGAATGCAGCGGGGGTCGGGGGAGGAGAGAGTCAGCGGGACACTGGAGGGCATAGGCAGCGGGGAGGATGTGTGCAGAAGCATACGTTACCTTGTCCCGGCCGCCGATCGCTCCTTCCCTCCGCTCCTGCACTTCTTCCATTCGTTTACTGTAGTCCTGCAGCCGGCCAATCACCATGGGCATGTGGCTTCAGTCTCCGCATGCTGATTGGCCGGCTGCGGGACTACAGCAAACGAATGGAAGGAGCGGAGGGAAGGAGCGATCACTGGCCCAGGATAAGGTAACGTATGCTTCTGCATACATCCGCTGCCTATGCCCTCTAGTCTCCCGTTGCCTCTCTCCCCCAGCCCTGCATGTTTATCATGGCGCACCGCTCTGCAATCAATGTAGCATATAACGAAATTTACCGTTTTATTGTATTTACATTAAAACGGTAAATAGCGTTTTATGATACATTTATCGGCAGAACGGTGCGCCATTTTTCTCCCTGCGCCATTTTCGGATGGACCCTTCCATACTACTGCCACATATTTACACTGTATAGTACAGGAAGCCTGGTTGCATACTTGGTGCGTTGCGATTTTCCTGTGCGGCAGAAGAGCCTACCACAACACATCGCACTGCACTATTGCATGCCTCCCCCCCCCCCCCCCCATGTAAGTCTGAAGCAGTGATGAGCGTAATTACCTAATTACGATTACGAGAAATTTTGTGTAATTCGCGAAATTGGGATTTTGCCCCTAATCTCAATTTTAGCAAATTTCACGAAATTACACGAAATTTCACGTTTATGGGGAATTTCATAATTACGATCGTTTACGTAACACAAACCAAAATTCGTCCATTCTCGAAATTGTGTTCCAGTCTAGAACCTTCTGATGCATTAAAGTGACAGCTCGTACGCGCAGGGACCTTTGCATGATCAGATATTGCAAGGCTCAAAACCAAGTGTCTCAACATGACCGCTAAGTACACCATGGCAAAGAGCACCTGTCTTAGAAGTGGCTGCAGATAGAGCCTCCTGATACATTTAAGCGACAGCATGTGCAGGGACCTTTGCAGTATCAGTAATTGCAATCAATGAGTGACTTTCCTGAGTTTAGTCATTATTTAAATGTGCATAATTACTATTAGAAATGAAATAATGTCCATTTTCGTAACTAAAATAACATTGTTTCTATAGAAAACATGAAATTACGAAATGTCGTGTTAAACATGAATTTGCGCCAAAAAGGCGAAATTACGAAACCAAAATTTTGCTTACAGAATTACGAATTACGGTTTGTATGGCAATTACGAATTCGTGTTGTAGCGGCAAAAATTTGCGTCCGTAATTAAGGAAACACGAAATTATGAAAATTTCGGCTTAACACTAGTCTGAAGTCACTTGCATCAAACCCCTCAGACATGTGCACACGTCCACACAGGAAATGCATCTTGTGCTGCATTTTTACTGCTCGGCAATGTGCTACAGAGTCTGCATCGATCGAATCACTTCCGTTGCATAACATCTCACTGTGGGTACTGTCGGCAGTCACATTAGACACTAATGGCGCTGGAATACCGCGACACTACATGTGTGAAAGTAGCCTTGTACCTGAGATGATTAAAGCATTTATACTTACCTGGGGCTTCCTTCAGACCCCTTTAGGCCATTGACTCCATCGCCGTCCTCTCGGGCCGCTCTGATCGTCCGCCGGCTGGCCCGTCTCTACCTCAAGTCACCGCCAGTCCCACAGTACTGCATGTACGCACCCCTAGAATGCTCCAGTCAACGGGAGCACAACAGGGGGAGGTGCACATGGACAGGCCGAAGGAAGCCCCAAGTAAGTATAAATGCTTTAGTACATTTCATCTCGGGGGCCTTTCACACTGGGGCGTGGCGGTATTTTTACCGCACCCCACCGCAGGGCAATGAAAAGTCTACGGGGACTCCCATACCGACGCATAGCGGCGCGACACAAGTGACTTTTCGCCGCATCCCTGACGCTAGGGCAAATGAACGTTAACATGCGGTTCTGGAAGTCATGCAAGTCTATGGCAACGCATGTGTGTGTAAATCCACCGCAAGTTTTATGAGCCGTGCATGCGCGAAAGCAATATGCTTCAGCGCATGTGATCACTTCGGCCACAGGAAGTGAGCATCACCAGAGCAGTTTCTAGGCCAGGGCTGCCCAATAGGTCGATCGCGATCTACCGGTAGATCGCGACCGCCTGATTGGTAGATCGCGGCCTCCTGGCCGCATCCCATTGAATTTTGTGGCCAGCAGCTGTAGAACGCGGCCGCTTGGCCGCGTCCTATCAGATTCTGCTGCTGGCCGCTGATTTGTTCAGGAGAGGAGAGAGGCGCGGCTGAGAGGCCAGGGCGGCAGTGTCATGGCTGGGGGCGGCGCTGGCAACACTTCCGCCTCCTCTCACGCTGGCCATTGGAGCGCTCCCTCAGCAGCCTGTGTGATGAAGGCTGCATGCACGAGGTGTCATGGCTGCGCGCACGAGGTGTCATGGCTGCCCGCATCGCTGCTGCACATGGCCTGTACGGGGAGGCCTGTACGGGGAGATGACAAGCCTCCACAGTTGAAGGGAGGTAAGTGATTACATGTGCCCGCCCTATACCTAACTAACCTGTACTGAAGGCACATATTTAGCTAACCTGTACTGAGGGGGACTTATACCTAGCTAACCTGTACTGAGGGGGACCTATACCTAGCTAACCTGTACTGAGGGGGACCTATACCTAGCTAACCTGTACTGAGGGGGACCTATACCTAGCTAACCTGTACTGAGGGGGACCTATACCTAGCTAACCTGTACTGAGGGGGACCTATACCTAGCTAACCTGTACTTAGGGGGAACTATACCTAGCTAACCTGTACTGAGGGGGACCTATACCTAGCTAACCTGTACTGAGGGGGACCTATACCTAGCTAACCTGTACTGAGGGGGACCTATACCTAGCTAACCTGTACTGAGGGGGACCTATACCTAGCTAACCTGTACTGAGGGGGACCTATACCTAGCTAACCTGTACTGAGGGGGACCTATACCTAGCTAACCAGTACTGAGGGGAACTATACCTAGCTAACCAGTACTGAGGGGACCTATACCTAGCTAACCTGTACTGAGGGGACCTATACCTAGCTAACCTGTACTGAGGGGGACCTATACCTAGCTAACCTGTACTGAGGGGGACCTATACCTAGCTAACCTGTACTGAGGGGGACCTATACCTAGCTAACCTGTACTGAGGGGGACCTATAGCTAGCTAACCTGTACTGAGGGGGACCTATACCTAGCTAACCTGTACTGAGGGGGACCTATACCTAGCTAACCAGTACTGAGGGGAACTATACCTAGCTAACCTGTACTGAGGGGACCTATACCTAGCTAACCTGTACTGATGGGGACCTATACCTAGCTAACCTGTACTGAGGAGGACCTATACCTAGCTAACCTGTACTGAGGGGACCTATACCTAGCTAACCTGTACTGAGGGGACCTATACCTAGCTAACCTGTACTGAGGGGACCTATACCTAGCTAACCTGTACTGAGGGGGACCTATACCTAGCTAACCTGTACTGAGGGGGACCTATACCTAGCTAACCAGTACTGAGGGGACCTATACCTAGCTAACCTGTACTGAGGGGACCTATACCTAGCTAACCTGAAATGATGGGGACCTATACCTAGCTAACCTGTACTGAGGGGGACCTATACCTAGCTAACCTGTACTGAGGGGACCTATACCTAGCTAACCTGTACTGAGGGGACCTATACCTAGCTAACCTGTACTGAGGGGACCTATACTTAGCTAACCTGTACTGAGGGGACCTGTACCTAGCTACGTTTCGGGGGGGGGGGGGTTGGTGCATTTAAAACGTCGGTAGATCTCCTGGCCTCGGCGAATTTTAAAGTAGCTCGCGAGCCGAAAAAGTGTGGGCACCCCTGTTCTAGGCTAAAATGTATAGGTTCGATTAGCTAGCTGACCCCCAGTATAGGTTAGATTAGGTAGGTGCCACTGCCCCCAGTATAGGTTAGATTAGGTAGCTGCCCCTCCCCCAGTATAGATTAGATAAGTAGCTGCCCCGGTAGTTGGGTAGGTAACCCCCCCCTTCCATAGTGGAGGGGGGAGCCAGCCGCATGGAGGGCAGCCCGACCTCTCCCTCCCTTCCTCTCTGCCTAGCCGCTGCGCTGATACACACGCTGCTTCCTGTTTAGCCGGAAGCAGCGTGTGTATCAGCGGCTAGGCAGAGAGGAGTCCTCCAGCAGCTAGTGAGCGGTGAGTGAAACGCAGGGAGGTAAGTTGTGACTAGCGCTTCCTGATACAATTACTCTGCCTCGAAGGGGGGAGCACGGAGGGCGGCCCCGGAGAGGAGGGGGAGGTTGGGCTGCCCTCCCCGCGGCTGGCTCCCCCCTCCATTACAGCCCCCCCCCCCTTGCCAATAGCGCTCAGGGCGCCCACACGGGTCGCACGGCCCTAGAAACGGCCGTGAGCATCATATCCCGCTAGGCCGGCTGCCAGACGGAGATTAACGCATACTAAGGCCCAGTTCACACTGCACGCGTTTCCAGCCGCGTTTTGGAAGCGCGTGCAGGAGGCCGACACGCACAACATCAGACAGTGCACTGTCTCATGTTCATACTGCATGCGTTCCGGACCTGTGCAGTCCGGGAGCGCATGCTGCACGCATTTTTTGCAAAAAACGCGCGGCTGTCCCTTTCACTTTTCAGTGATGGGATCAGCCATGCAACGCATACAAAACGCGCATGGCGTGTGTTCGCATGCGTTGCATTTCGCACGCATGGCCATCCGTGTTTGTAATGGGAACGGGGCCTAAATCTTTCATCACCGAAGGCCTGTTTTTGGCCCTGGGCCGCACCGCTGCCACAAATCTCCAGTGTGAAACCAGCCTCAGGTTTAAGGGACTGTAGTGTGTGTTTTTTTTTTCTTTTTAATAACCATTTTTTTTTTAAAAAGAAGTAAAAGTGGCCACACATGATACAGTTTATAAAATGTTTATCTTCAATGTGAGAAGTACAATCCATTTTTCCAATTTGATTGTAAAAAAAAAATCTGGAAAATGTACCACACATGTTCAATTTTTTCCCAATTATGAACAAAAAATTGAAAACTTTGGAAAAAATCAAGTAACTGACAATGTATTTGACACCATTCAATCTTCCAAAATTGTATAGAAGTTGTCACCACTCACAATCAAGTTTTATGGAAAAAAAAAAAAAAAACACAGGAGAGCCAATTATATTTATCACTTGAATAAAAAAGCTTTTAATTTTTCTTTTATTGTATCATGTGTGTGGCTACCTGTAGGAACATATATTTTTGTAAGCAGTCCTTACTGTTTCAACTAATCTTATGCCTAGTACACACCATACAGTTATCCCGTCAGATCGATGGGAAATATTCCGTCCAATTTCCAGTATGTCCAATCTGCTTCTGATCGAGAAATGGATTGATTTTGTGCAGTGCTGATATCCAATTGATGCCTTTCTCAAATGTGGAGGGAGGGGGGGGGGGGGGGGTGGAAGGGGGAGATGCAAAGAAGTGCTTCCTGTAAAGGTTTAGGAGGACCCAAGCTAGCACGCCCTCTCTGATGTTATTATTAGGAATTTGTATTTATATAGCGCTGACTCTTCCCCAGCACTTTACAGAGTATATATAGTCTTGTCACTGTCCCTTGTAGGAGCTCGCAATCTAATTCCTACTATAGTCATATGTCTATTGTCGTCTAGGGCCAATTTAGAAGGAAGCCAATTAACTTAACTTATGTGTATGTTTTTGGGGTGTGGGAGGAAACAGGAATGCCCAGAGGAAACCCACACAGACATGGAGAGAACATACAAACTCCTTGCAGATGTTGCTTGCCCGCATATGCATGCATAGGCAAACGCAGGGGGATTACAGCTGCCCAGAATGCCCAGAATCCCCCTTCAGACCAGGGCTGGTGCAGTGTCTGGGGACAGGCAGTGCAGCGTGTTTACCGAGCATGGAGCAGCAGCGTGTGCAGAGCGTGGAGCAGCAGCGTGTGTACAGAGTGTGGAGCAGCAGCGTGTACACAGCGTGGAGGAGCAGCGTGTGTACAGAGCACGGAGCAGCAGCGTGTGTACAGAGCACGGAGCAGCAGCGTGTGTACAGAGCACGGAGCAGCAGCGTGTGTACAGAGCACGGAGCAGCAGCGTGTGTACAGAGCACGGAGCAGCAGCGTCTGTACAGAGCACGGAGCAGCAGCGTCTGTACAGAGCACGGAGCAGCAGCGTGTGTACAGAGCACGGAGCAGCAGCGTGTGTACAGAGCACGGAGCAGCAGCGTGTGTACAGAGCACGGAGCAGCAGCGTGTGTACAGAGCACGGAGCAGCAGCGTGTGTACAGGGCAGCAGCGTGTGTACAGGGCACGGAGCAGCAGCGTGTGTACAGGGCATGGAGGAGCAGCGTGTGTACAGAGCATGGAGCAGCAGCGTGTGTACAGAGCATTGAGCAGCAGCGTGTGTACAGAGCATGGAGCAGCAGCGTGTGTACAGAGCATGGAGCAGCAGCGTGTGTACAGAGCATGGAGCAGCAGCGTGTGTACAGAGCATGAAGCAGTGCAGCGTATGTACAGAGCATGGAGGAGCAGCGTGTGTACAGAGCATGGAGGAGCAGCGTGTGTACAGAGCATGGAGGAGCAGCGTGTGTACAGAGCATGGAGCAGAGCAGCGTGTGTACAGAGCATGGAGCAGCAGCGTGTGTACAGAGCATGGAGCAGCAGCGTGTGTACAGAGCATGGAGCAGCAGCGTGTGTACAGAGCATTGAGCAGCAGCGTGTGTACAGAGCATGGAGCAGCAGCGTGTGTACAGAGCATGGAGCAGTAGCGTGTGTACAGAGCATGAAGCAGTGCAGTGTGTGTACAGAGCATGGAGGAGCAGCGTGTGTACAGAGCATGGAGGAGCAGCGTGTGTACAGAGCATGAAGGAGCAGCGTGTGTACAGAGCATGGAGCAGAGCAGCGTGTGTACAGAGCATAGAGCAGTAGCGTGTGTACAGAGCATGGAGCAGCAGCGTGTGTACAGAGCATGGAGCAGCAGCGTGTGTACAGAGCATGGAGCAGCAGCGTGTGTACAGAGCATGGAGCAGCAGCGTGTGTACAGAGCATGGAGCAGCATACAGAGCATGGAGCAGCAGGGTGTGTACAGAGCATTGCGCAGTGCAGCGTGTGTACAGAGCATGGCGCAGTAGCGTGTGTGCAGAGCATGGCGCAGTAGCGTGTGTGCAGAGCATGGCGCAGTAGCGTGTGTGCAGAGCATGGCGCAGTAGCATGTGTGCAGAGCATGGCGCAGCAGCGTGTGTACAGAGCATGGAGCAGCAATGTGTATACAGAGCATGGAGCAGCATCGTGTGTAGAGAGCATGGAGCAGCAATGTGTGTACAGAGTATTGCGCAGTGCAGCGTGTGTACAGAGCATGGCGCAGCAGCGTGTGTGCAGAGCATGGCGCAGCAGCGTGTGTGCAGAGCATGGCGCAGCAGCGTGTATACAGAGCATGGAGCAGCAGCGTGTGTAGAGAGCATGGAGCAGCAATGTATGTACAGAGTATGGAGCAGCAGCGTGTGTACAGAGCATGGAGCTGCTGTGGGGAACCTAACAGAGTCAGATATGAGCACAGCCCTGTACCCTGCTGTGTGAATGCTTCACTTTCCCATTCATTACCAATGCTCATTATCTGTATCCAAACGGCTCCTGATCGATCGGGAGCAGATCGGACATTTAGGAAATAGTTGTCAGATCCTGTCAGTCGGATGGGAACTTGCATTCTGTGTACCCAGCATGATGTCCTACCATATTATCATACTGTATTGTGCGTGGCTGAGGGAGACCTTTCAGGAATATCCCCCCCCATTCAAAATCCTGGGCTTGCCCCTGGCACGGTTCCCTATTCAGCCACACAAAGGATGGCGCCATCCCCTCATTCTTCAGTAGGCAGTGTTTGGATAGGACTTGGCTGTATTTTTCTGAACTCCATCACTAGAAGATGAAAAGTGCCCGAGTTCCTTATGGCTGTGCCAAGTGTGTTTATCAGCACAGACCTGGTGCTAGTGTGAATACAGAGAGTGACCAATGAATGGCAGACACATGCCTGCTAGCTCACACCACAGTGCTGGCATGTGACTGGCAGTTTTCTCCATGTCACACACACTTGATACTTTCTCCAGTGTGTCTCAGTGACAGTGTAATAAGAGGACTCAATAGAAAATCCTGGCCGCTGTGTCAGTACTGAGGTCTTATACCTATCAAATGTTACTGGGTGGAAATACTGCACACAAAGCTTATATTCATGCTGTGCTGGAAGCCTTGTGAGATTGATCTTTGCTTATTACAGAGGTGATGAGATACTGTTCCCTGTGACTCGTATTGTGTTGGCTTTAAGGTTGATATATCTCAGTCTGGAAGGATAGCTGTTCTCTGCAAACATTCCACATCAGGACTACAGGCTCTACCGCCCCCACCTCCCCTCCCTACAGACCAGGCCATGTTTGGTAAAATAGGCCACTGCAGCTTTAACGCCAAGCTGCAGGGCCGCACAACACTGCATACAAGTGATTTCCCCCCCCCCCCCTTTTCTCCCCACCAACAGAGCTTTCTGTTGGTGGGGTCTGATCACCCCCCAGATGTTTATTTTTTTGCCAAATATTTATTTTCTTTATTATTAAATAAAAATGTCTATTTTTCTTTTATTTTTCCCACCCTCCCTCCCCTGGCTTCAGCCTATCACTGCAGATTACTAATGTGACCCACAGGGGGACAGTGTCACACGGCTGTCCCCAGTTCAGCGCTGCTGTAGATCGCAGCGCTGTACACGCTAATTAGACGGCGGTTTCGCCGTCTAACAGTCTCCGAGCGGCGATCGCTGCTGGGAGACTGAAGGCGGAGCTCTGCTCTGCCCACCAAGTAGGAGATGTGCGCGCAGCCTGCGTGTGATCTCCTGCAAACTGAAGCCCCGGGACTTTACGCCGATCAGCGTTAGGCGGTCCGCCACGGCCACGCCCATCGGCGTGACGCAGTCGGCAGGGAGTTAAAGTAGTTTATAATCGGGTATGCCGATATAGCATCGTTCCCAAATGTCCCTTTTTTCAGAGGAACAGATCTGAGGACTTAAGGCTCTTACACAGTGGGACGTTGCGTTGCAGAGGACGTTAAGGTCGCATAACGTTCCCCTAACGCAACGCATGGTGGTGCTAAAGGTGGACGCTACATAGAGCCGCGCTATGCGGCTCTTGGTGCGCCGTTTTTGTTAGATAGAACCGGCAATGATTCATATGAATCATTGCTAGCAGGCAGAGAACTGAGAATGATTCATATGAATCATTGCTAGCAGGAAGAGAACCGACATTGCAATGCAGTGAATATTAATTAGCCATGTGGCTAGGCAAAGCAGCGGACTCTTCCCTCCTCCTCTCCTGCACAAAAAAAACCATAAAACAACATTAGAGCATGTGCAAACAGTCTAACGCGGCTAAAACCGCGTATAATGCACTGCATGCTGCACTTTCCAATAACGTCCAGCGTTACACTGTAACGCAATGTGGGCACTGTGAACAGCCCATTGATTTTTCATTACTGTGCGGTGGGCTGCGTTACAAGCTGCTCTAATGTGTGCCTGTAACGTCCCAATGTGAAAGCAGCCTAAAGGTAGCCATACATCTAGCAATTTTAATTCAATCGAGAAAGCAATTCACTTTATTAAAAGGTATAGACTTCGGTATTGTTGATCGAAAGCCGATCGACTAGTGGCCCACACACTACAGGCGTAGTCATCAAGCTGGGACCCGGTATTGTACACAGAAGTACTGGCCTGACTGTGGAGCTGTGAGCAGAGGACCCTGCAGCACGTTCACCGCTAGATCCTGGGAGGTGACGTCTCCTTTTTCCTTTCAGGTTTTTGTTTACAAATCGGGGAGGGGGGTTGCCTAATACAAGGGGGCACACTGGGGGAGGGAGGTGACAATAAGAGGCACACTATGCTGGGGGGGGGACCTAATACTGGGGGACACATTTGGCTATACTGGGGGTGGAACCTATTAATGGTGAGACATCTGGCTATTTATAATGGGGGTAGTACAGGGGGCACATCTGGATATCTATATGGAGGTTTTCAGGTATTTAAGGATCACTGCAGGGAGGAGGGAGTAATGATCAATGCTAATAAGCAGAGCATCGAACATTCCTCCATTGGGGGTCCCCTAAGTGGCTAAGCAGGCTGTGATGGGAGCACGCCCAATTGTTCACAGCACTGCTTCTGCTAGAAATCGTATATCTACGTCCTTGTGGCTTGGATGAAGTGACAGAGGACGTAGACTGCAGCAGTAGAAAAAGTGGTTAAAGCCCAAGGGCAGCAGCTAACATATCTGGTGCTGAAAGAGGAACTCCAGTGAAAATAATGTAATAAAAAAGTGCTTCATTTTTACAATAATTATGTATAAATGATTTAGTCAGTGTTTGCCCATTGTAAAATATTTCCTCTCCCAGATTCACATTCTGACATTTATCACATGGTTAATTTGCATATATTCAGCAGTGTTGCACTGGGAGACATCTCAAGCTCACTCCAACCTGAATTATCGCAAATTCTTTCTGTTTTAGGAAAGCAAACTTTAGTTTTTCTTATCACATGGTGACATTTTTACTGTGGGCAGGTTATGTAGCTGCTCCTAGCTGTTTTGGCTGTTACAGACAGCTGTAAACAGCCATTTCCTGTCTGTGAACCTTGTTACATTGTGGCAGTTTGCCCAGAGTACCGTGGTACCAGAGTTTCTTGTGGGAGGGGTTTCATCACAAAATCAGTCATACAGCGCCCCCTGATGGTCTGTTTGTGAAATGCAATAGATTTGTCATGTAAAAGGGGGTATCAGCTACTGATTGGGATAAAGTTAAATTCTTGGTCGGAGTTTCTCTTGAAACCCAAAGAGGACCTAAACTCTTCCACAGGAGAGAAGGAAAACACAGAGAACCCCACCCTGTGTGTATTTAGAGATAACCTGTCTAATTCTCTCTCATCAGTAAGTAATGAACCACTGTAATTTGAGCTGTCAGCTCTGTCTGAACTGTGCCACAGAGTGCCATTCAGACAGGCTATATATAAATACAGCAGGTTAACTGTATGTGCTTCCATGAAACCAGGAAGTAACTAAAACTGCGGCATGTCTGAGGACTGGAGCGGTGAAAACCAGAACAAGGAAATTATTTTATGTAAAGGATATAATGCGATTGATTGTCTTTTAGAGCCAATAGGAAGTACTGGGTTTAGATCTGCTTCAATAGCCACAGCTGTTTTCTTTGGTCACGAGGGGTTAACTTGGACACAAGCATTCAGCTATAATATAATTGACTTTGGCACTAATAGTGAAGACCATGAAAAGTGGGTATTGATTGGGGTTATCAATCGGAACACGAGGTAGTTAAGAAATGCTAGTATTGGTGATAAGGTAGGGGGAGGTTGGTTAGTGTTAGTCTTTGACATTAACCCTTTTATGAGAAAAACTCCCATCCTAAGCAGAGGAGGTTAGGGATAAATGTTGGGAAAAGTATAACATTAACTGGGGATCAATATCAAGAAGCGGGTTTCATCAGGAATGCATGCCACATGGTGACATTTTTACTGCTGGCAGGTGATGTCCGTGGAAGGAGATGGTGCTTGCTTTTTTGGCAGTTGGGCTCAGCTGTAAACGGCTGTTATTTCCCACAATGCATTGAGGTTCACAGACAGGAAACTGTCAGGACCATGGCCCTGACATCACACTGTGGGAGGGGTTTCACCACAATATCAGCCATACAGCGCCCCCTGATGATCCGTTTGTGAAAAGGAAAAGATTTCTCATGAGAAATGGGGTATCAGCTACTGATTGGGATGAAGTGCAATTCTTGGTCACAGTTTCTCTTTAACATTGGGTCCAATGGCCTGGACTGTCATTGGGCTTATGTCAGCTGTTTGTAAGAGTCTGAGCTCTGGACAGGCCTGCCCAGTTTACCATAATTGACACACAGGGCCGTTTTTAGGCATAAGCCAGCCAGACGTGATAGTTGTTTGAGGGGGCACCAAGGAGCTATTCTTAGCTGACTGTGCTTTCAGCAATTCTTAACTGCTAGGTCCATTAAGACACAAACCGCTGGCTACACGCCTCTCAATATTTATAGGAAGGGTTTGTTATGTGGGACGTGGGTCGAGTGAGTGAGGTGTATCTGGCCTGGTAATGAAGTGTAGACTTGTTTTGAGAAACAATATTTTTGTATCCGACCTGTCAATTTGTTATTTCTGTCTGCAAAGCCTATTATAGTTACACCTCCTATTCATAACTTGAGTGCACATATGCAGGCAACAGCTGCCTTGCAAAATTGGCCAGAGATGGCCCCGCCTACACACCTAGGTTACATTGTAGTCACAGTTTGAACATTTTTTGTGATAAGAAAAAGTGGAGGGAAAGGCTGCGCATCCCTAGACACATGCTGCAATGGAATGGTTAATCGCATAGGCATACACCGCCTCTATTAGACTGAAAAATGCATACCCTGCATCCAAAACAATGCTAACATTTATTACGCTAGGAGGAACTTTAGCTTCCAATATGGTTTGCATGAAAAGTATACAGTACTAGACACTTGTGCCACGGTGAGGCAGACCTCCGGGCAAGTGACCTAACCTAAATTTAAAACCTTTGTGATAACCTAATGCTCATAGTCCTGCCTCTCATGGCCCTTACTTATTGTTGCTAGCAATTTAGCGTGTTAGGAGAATTTGAGGATCCGCTAGTTACTTATCCATTCCATTGAGAAAAAAAAAAGACAATAGTTTGTTGGCCAAAATTATAGCTTCACCGGGGGGAGGGGGCTGGACTCCAACGAAAAAAGTAAGAAAGTTAAAATCTGACAGAACCGGGTTTTGGACTAGTCCATCTCTTCATGGGGGGTTCTTAGGGCTTTCTTTGTTTTCAAAAGCATTTCCTGAACTGCAGTTCTAACTACCAAAATAGAAAGATACCAGCCAGCCTTCCTATGCGCTTGCACACTATTTTGTCAGTTAGACTTGGCAACTGCCAGTCAGGAAATGCTTTATAAAAAAAAAAAAAAAACCCTGAGAACCCCCCATGAGGAGATGGACTAGTGCACAACCGGTCAGCTCTGTCAGATTTTAACTTCATACTTTTTTCTCTGAGGTGGTCCTTTAAAGGACAATTGAGGTGACATGATGAAATGGACATGTGTATGTACAGTGCCAAGCACACAAATAACTATGATGTGTTCCTTTTTTTCTTTCTCTGCCTAAAAGAGGTAAACATCAGATATGCAAGTGGCCGTTTCTATCCAGGTCGGGACTGGGTCAGACTACAGCATAACCCTCACTGATTAGTAATTACAGCCATAAAACACTTTCCTGTCTGTAAATGGCTGGCAGGAAAGAGATAAAAATGGTCAATAATTCATAGATTTGAGTTCTAGTACACTTCAATGAAGGTGTAATTAAAGAGAGCCCAGGGTGGATTTTAAGAATGCAATTCGGACACAGAGGCTGGTTCTGCATACAATGACTAGCCTCTGTTACTATACTGTCTACCCCCAGGTCACCCCTGCGCTCTGCTGTCCCCAGAAATAAAACCGCCGTGCTAGCGACATGCAGCGCGTCGCCAGCCAGCTGATTACCTCTGAGTTTCTGTCACCGCCTCTCCCCCGCCTCTTCTGTAGCGCCGCTCCCCTGCCTCTTCTGTGGCGCTGCTTCCCCCCCTCTTCTGTAGCGCTGCTTCCCCGCCTCTTCTGTAGCGCTGCTTCCCCGCCTCTTCTGTAGCGCTGCTTCCCCGCCTCTTCTGTAGCGCTGCTTCCCCCCCTCTTCTGTAGCGCTGCTTCCCCGCCTCTTCTGTAGCGCTGCTTCCCCGCCTCTTCTGTGGCGCTGCTTCCCCCCCTCTTCTGTAGCGCTGCTTCCCCGCCTCTTCTGTAGCGCTGCTTCCCCGCCTCTTCTGTAGCGCTGCTTCCCCGCCTCTTCTGTAGCGCCGCTCCCCTGCCTCTTCTGTAGCGCCGCTCCCCCGCCTCTTCTGTAGCGCCGCTCCCCCGCCTCTTCTGTAGCGCCGCTCCCCCGCCTCTTCTGTTGCGCCGCTCCCCCGCCTCTTCTGTAGCGCCGCTCCCCCGCCTCTTCTGTAGCGCCGCTCCCCCGCCTCTTCTGTAGCGCCGCTCCCCCGCCTCTTCTGTAGCGCCGCTCCCCCGCCTCTTCTGTAGCGCCGCTCCCCCGCCTCTTCTGTAGCGCCGCTCCCCCGCCTCTTCTGTAGCGCCGCTTCCCAGCCTCTTCTGTAGCGCCGCTTCCCCGCCTCTTCTGTAGCGCCGCTTCCCCGCCTCTTCTGTAGCGCAGCTACCCCGCCTCTTCTGTAGCGCCGCACCCCCGCCTCTTCTGTAGCGCCGCTTCCCCGCCTCTTCTGTAGCGCCGCTCCCCCGCCTCTTCTGTAGCGCCGCTCCCCCGCCTCTTCTGTAGCGCCGCTCCCCTGCCTCTTCTGTAGCGCCGCTCCCCCGCCTCTTCTGTAGCGCCGCTCCCCCTCATAGTTTAAAATACAGAGTATAGTTTGTAAACTGCAAATATTAGAGAATGATGCAATGTTACAAACAAAAAGCTATATAGCTGAAAATAAAAATATGAGACACTTTTCTTTGCTACTAATGTTCTATGAATTATCCGTACTACACGTGCAATTCATTATAATCACACTTTTCTTTTTCGTTTCATTGTCACTTTAAGTCCCTGACCAATGAATGCAGCTGTTGGTTAACTTCAGGGGCGTAACAAGACTTAACCACCCTACCGTTCAATTTTTGTGGCCACGCGTCTGCGGGAGGGAAATTTTTGTTTCAAATTTGTTATTTATAGTGTAGCTAGCGCTAGGCTAGCTATAGATGTGCCCCAAGTCCCCCGGCACCGCTCTGATCCCCCCGATCACCGCCGGTGTAATGTCAGATATTGCAGTCCGGAAGCAGCCTTCCCCACTGAGTATCGCGCATGCTCAGTGGGAAGTTAGACATTATTTACCTGAAATATCTCCGCTTCAGCACTTCCTACACTCCCCAAATTTTCAGGGGAGGGAGGGGACCCCCAGATCTAGCTCTGTGCTTAATTGCCTGTAAACTTTTCTCTGAGATAGGTTTGCTGCAATCAGTCTCGGGAACCAGCGGGGCACGGGGGCTGCAATTCGGCACAGAGCTAGATCTGGGGGTCCCCTCCCTCCCCTGAAAATTTCGGAGATATTTAGGACATTTTACGTGGCTGCACAATTTAATGGGATGCAGGCTCCTACTGCGCATGCGGGGCTGCCCAATCTGCGGGGCTGCCCATTCTGACACTACACCGGCTATATTTACCTAGCCGTGATCCCGCGAGAACTGCAACTTCCCCGAACAGCTTCTGTCGTCGCTATGGCGACATTCGGACATGATGTCATCGACGTCATGCGCGCTCCCGATCCTCCCCATAGCGACACCTGGAGGCTATTGGAGAGGCTGCACCATCGCGGGTTCCGGGGGGAGGTATGTATAAGGGCGGCGATCGGGGGGATCAGAGGGTGCCGGCGGCGATCGGGGGACACATGTAGCTAGCCAAGTGCTAGCTACATGATCTGACACCATTTTTATATAAAAAAAAAACAGAAATAAAACACCCAGGCCATGCGATCCCCTCAGGCGGTATGGACACGCTCCTGCACAAGGTTTTTGTGAGTGAACAGGGAGGGTTTTTTGCTAATTGGCTGCTCTTGTGGTTGGGGAGAGGAAGGAGGGACCCCCAAAGCCTCTGTGCCCCCCTGCAATGGCAGGGGTCGCAGGGGTGATTGCAACGCCCATGGTTAACTGGAGAGAAGCTGTGATTTGCTGATCCTAAGTCCTGCCTCCTGGGTGGAGCTAATTATTTGTTGACCATCACTGCTTCCTCACTCTTGCTGCTTCCACACCTTAGCCATACCCCAGGAATCACTCTGCGCACGGAGCGCAGCATGAAGACGTGCAGCCGCTGACTAATCTATCGATGAACGTTTACCTCTGCTCTACATCCTGCTGTAACTGATAACCTCTGCAATGTCAGTAGGAGCTTTGTCACCTAGGAAGGCCACTGTGTCAATATAGCGCAATAAATATGATTGATCCTGACAGAACATTGACTTTCATTCGGCCGCTATAAAAGAACGGTGAGATGAACACGGAAATAACCAGCGCTGTTGATTTGCTTGACTTTCGATACCTGAGGCAGTTGTGTTTGCAAACTTTTCCAAAGTTTGTTTAAATCTACTGTGTATACTCCGGTGCTGCACAATGCAGTTTGTATGGGAGCCAGAGGGTCACAATTTACCTGGGTACCATCACAGAGCCGAAAGTCAGCTTGGGGCCCAGCGGTATCAGGTGTTTAACCACTTCGGGACCGGCTGCCTAACCCCCCTTAAGGACCAGGGCATTTTGCGGTGAAGGGGGGTGCGCACGTTTGGGGGGGGGGGGGGGTCGGGCGGACGGATCCCGTCTGTGGTGTGCTGGGCTGTGTGTCCCCCATAGAGCCAGGTGTCCCCCCTGTAGCTGGAAGCAATCACTCCCCTTCCAGGCTCCAGCGAGCCGCAGAAGCCACCTCTTCTCCAGCCGGCATCTCCGCTCCAAATGATGCTCAGGTCGGGTCGCGGCTTGATGACGTCATCAAGCTGACGTCAGACGGAGCGGAGATGCCGGCCAGAGCAGAGGGGGGCGCCGATCGTCGCTGGAACAGCAGGGAGGTAAGTGGATCCTCTTCTTTTCCCCCCTGCCGCCGCCGCTGTCAAAGTAATCACTACGATCCGACGGCGATCGTAGTGATCACGTGATGGCTGCTGAAGACTCGGGGGAGATATCAGCTGTCATATGACAGCTTAATCTCCCCCTCCGGGTGCGCACGATCACGTCGGGAGCGGTTCTTTAGCGCGGACGTTGAATGAACGTCCGGTCAGAAGGGTACCACCACCTGCCGGACGTTGATTCAACCTACGGCGGTCCCCAATAGGTTAACAAGAACATTTGTAAAGCGCTTTTCTCCCATAGGACTCAAAGCGCATAGTTGTGTCTCAGATTAATACAGGGTTGCAGGCTGGGTTGTGTTACAGAGGAGATAGTCAGGTGTTCATGAATGCCAGACTGAAGAGGTAGGTTTTCAGTTTAGACTTAAATGCTTCCAGGCATAGAGCTGTCCTGATTGGGTGTGGCAGGGAGTGTAGGGGCAGCATGACAAAAGGCTCTGTCTCCAAAGGTTTTGAGGTGGACTCTGGTTGTGACCAAGGTGTTACGTCCTTTTGATCTAAGATTGTGGGGGGTTTAAAGTGAACCTCCGGACTAAAAATCTACTCGGCAGCACTGAAAAGGCTTGGTGTTTCTTTAACAGTTTCACAGCATCAGAACTTTGTTTTTCTTACCAAAGCCTCATTTTTAGCTGCATTTTTAGCTAAGCTCCACCCATCAAAGAAAACTGCCCAGGCTTTTTTTCCCTGATGCTGTACAAAGTATGATGGGATTTCCTATGTTGTTGTTCACGTTGCCTAGCAACTGTGAGGGGTGATCAGGACACAGGACATGTTGGAACTGTGTCTCATGCTCCCTGTCAGCTCCTTTCAACCAAAAAGATGGCTGCCCTCATGAAATCAAACATTTGCCTGTTCTTTTAAAACAGGGTTGGTAAGAGATTATATTACCTATCTATTTTAATTAACATAACTAATGTAACTTAATGACAGTATGTTTGTTTAGGCTGAAGTTCCTCTTTAAGCAGACTGTCCAACCATGGTGTGTAGGGCCGGAAGGGGGGGGGGGGGGAATCGCGCTGGGAGGAGCTGCCACGATAATTTCTCTGGGGGACCCAGGCCACTGATGTTACACCCCTCCACCTACCAATTTGCTTTTGGGATTTGAAAGCAGACCAACCCAAAACATACAAACTCCATGCAGGTAGTGGCCGATTTGAGCCTGGGGCTCCAGCTCTGTAAGGTGAGAGTGTTGAAACATGGAAATGCTTACCAGTAACATGCAGTTATGCACTGAGCAGAGCAGGATCATCCACCAGGCAACCTAGGCAGGTGCTTAGGGCCTAGTGTGTGTCAAGGGGTACACCTGCCACCTTATCTGACCTCTCTCTCCTTCAGCTTACCAAAAGGGGGCTCAAAATCTACTACTTTGCCTAGGACCCCATTGCATTTTAATCCATCTCAGAGACTGAGGTAGGATGCTTTCATACCTCCCAATTTTTTAAGATGAGAAAGAGGTACACTTTAGCCACGCCCATGCCACACCCCTGACCATGCCCCCGGCACACCATAAAGTTTTTATAAGAAAAATATATTGTTTTATAACTCAAACTACACTGGTCCTTTCTATCCTGGTTCATTTTTCTTCATATTAACATTTTAAAATTAGTAATATATCAATTTAAAGGATGGGAATAAAGTTTACAGGAAATTAAACACATTTTTTTAGTAGAGAAATACATATATTTATATAGAAAGAGGGACAAAGTCCTGAAAGAGGGACAAATGAGGAGGAAAGAGGGACAGAGAGACAGGGATCCCAAAGAGGGACTGTCCCTCCGAAAGATGGACACTTGGGAGCCATGCACTTTATCGGTTCTTTTTACACCTTTTTACAGCACCGACATTCTCCACAGTACTGTTCAGAGCACACCAAAGAAACAAACCATTTACTGACCCTCGAAGAGGATTACACATGAATGTCCCGATCAAAATGTAGACCCATTAGCCGATCAGCACTGTGATCATCAAACAAGAAGACCACATACAGACTCCACACTGATAGTGTCTTTGGTGGGATTTGAACTCGGGATCCCAGACTCTTCAAGAGTATTAATTACTAATTATGTGGTGCCCCAGAGATAGGAAATATTTGCTGAAGAACATCATCTACATATCGATGTTTAAAGGTGTCCACTAATGATACAATCTTGATTGTATAAACTTAATGAATGTATTTAATAAAATGCTTAAAGAGAACCAGACATGAAGCACCCTCATGTATTTTACCATATATAGATCAATTGGAACATGACAGTAAACACCTACTCTGCTCTTTGTTTCATCATTTACTGCTTAGATTGCCTGTTATCCGCTCTGATAAGAATCCCCGACTGAGCATTCAGTCTAGCTTTGCCCCCCATGATTATAGCTGAGTCAGTCTTCTGTGCTGTCTTTTCAAGCCCAAGTCTGCCCCCTTGTGGCTTTGCTTTCCTGCTATGTATCCTCTTAGCAGGAAATCAGAGCCACAAGGGGGCAGACTTGGGCTTGAAAAGACATCACAGAAGACTGACTCGGTTATAATCATTACGGGGCAAAGCTAGACTAAATGATCAGTCAGGGATTCTTATCAGAGCTGATAACAGGCAGAATGAGAAGTGAAGAATGAAACAAAGAGCAGGGTAGGTGTTTACTGTCATGTTCCCATTAATATATATGGTAAAATACATGAGGGTGCTTCGTCTCTGGTTCTCTCAGATGGCTATACCTGGCTGTAGCGACTGTTTCTGAGGTGGTGCACACTTCGGCACCGTGCACCTATTGGCGCCCACACCTGCTGCCTCCCACCGACACCCAGGTATGGCCATTTGACACCCTTTGTGGTGACATGTTTCCTTGCCAAGCCTGTCACTTACATGCAACGCAATTTTTTTGTACTTTGCCACTTTGGGTCACTATGTTATATTAAACTATAATGCCAGACTTTTCTTGTTCTTTGGAGTTTTGCATAGACTTTACACTTGTCTTAAAGTGTAACTGTCGGGCATAAAATCGAAAATCCATTCTTTTTTTTTATCTGGTAAACAAGTAATAAGGATCCTAATCAGGCAATCCAAAAGTTAAAATCACTATTAAATTTCTTGTTTATAAATGATCATTCCCCAGTTTACCTGACTCTTATTTGGTACGCTGCCGCACTAAGGAAGTTGCAGGGCATGCTGGGTTGACTTTTTTGCTTCTTTATTTCCCCTCAGACTTAACTAATGTACAGAAGCAAAAAAAGACAACCCAGCATGCCCTGCAACTTCCTTTTTGTGTACAAAATGTTGTGTGTACCAAATAAGAGTCTGGTAAACTGGGGAATGATCATTTATCATGATCATATATAAATAAAAAATAATAATTTATCAACAAGAAAAGGAATAGGGATTTTAACTTTTGGATTGCCTGATTAGCATCCTTATTACTTGTTTACCAGATAAAAATAAAGAATTGATTTTTGATTTTATGCCCGACAGTTACACATGTTTAAGCACATAGTTTTACTGGGTGCAGACTACAGCTAGCTATCTACAGCATTACCCCAGTGCCTGCCAGCTCTCCCATACAAACTGTGTGTAATTAGACTGGCTCTTCCAGGATCTTGCAGTGTGCCCCTGCTGTGTGCTCCTCCTCCTCCATTCACATGCTTGTATATAGAGCTAGCAGCCTCAGCTCCCCACAGTCACTGTATCCAGGTGCTGAGTGCAGGGACCTGGTCACCAGGATGTAGAGGGGAGACAGCAGCCTTCTTGGGGTACCAGCCAGAGCAGAGTGGGCCGCAGCCACACACACACCATGCGCTACAAGAGTATAAGGTCAGTGGGGAATCCTTATAGATGCATCTCCCTATTTCACAGAGGCAGAGATACAAGTGCTGTAACTAAATCTATACCTGAGCTGGAAGCACTGTGTATCCATTACAGAATATTTACTTGCAGAGCTGATTGTGTTTCTTTGCAACCCTTTAGAACTGCGGAGCTGCTTTGTCATGAGAAAGAGGGGCACCTAAGCCACGCCCCATCACACCCCTAGTCATGCATACCATAAAGATTTCATAAGAAAAATTATGTTGTTTTATAATTCAAACCACACTGGTCCTTTCTATCCTGGTTCATTTTCCTTCATATTAACATTTTACAATTAGTAATATATCAATTTAAAGCATGGGAATAAAGTTTAGAGTCAATCAAACACGTTTTAGTAGAGAAATATATATATTTACATAGAAAGAGGGACACAGTCCTGAAAGAGGGACAAATGAGGAGGAAAGCGGGACAGAGGGACAGGGCTCCCAAAGAGGGACTGTCCCTCCAAAAGAGGGACAGATGGGAGCCATGCTTTGTGATGGCTTCTGTCACCGCTATAAACGTCCATCCTTATGGAATGGTATTCTTTGTCAGTTTGGCATCATTCTCCCTTCTGTGGTTCCTTTTTGTGTCAAACTACTTTTAAATTCCAGAGTAAACTAAGCCATACATGAGTGCAAACTGCACAATCTATTATTATTATTATTATTTAGTATTTATATAGCGCCGACATATTACGCAGCGCTGTACAATGTATATATATATATATCTTGTCACTAACTGTCCCTCAAAGGAGCTCACAATCTAATCCTTACCATTGCCATATGTCTATATTATGTAGTGTAAGTACTGTAGTCTAGGGCCAATTTTAGGGGGAGCCAATTAACTTATCCGTATGTTTTTGGAATGTGGGAGGAAACCGGAGTGCCCGGAGGAAACCCACGCAGACACGGAGAGAACATACAAACTCTTTGCAGATAGTGCCCTGGCTGGGATTCGAACCAGGGACCCAGCGCTGCAAGGCGAGAGAGCTAACCACTATGCCACCGTGCTGCCCAATCTAGAAACCAATGTGTCCCGTCCCCACCATGGGAAACTCATCAGATAGTAGAATAATATGCATGCTTTGTCCCACTCAGTGCAGATCAGATTTCAGCAGAATTGTGATTGAACCAGGGCTGTGGAGTCGACACCAACTCCAGGTACCCAAAAATGGCTCCAACTCCTCAGCCTTGGATTAAAATGCTGCGTCCACTAGCTTTGTACCTCTTGGTTCAGTAACTTATAAATTTTTGTTATAGTCATGTCACTACCTCACAGGAGCTCACAATCTAATCCCACCATAGTGATAGTCTAATGTCCTACCATATTATTATGTATTTATATAGTGCTGACATCTTCTGCAGCACTGTACAGAGCACATAGTCATGTCACTACCTCATAGGAGCTCACAGCCTAATCCCTACCATAGTCATAGTCTAATGTCCCACCATATTATTGTTATGTATTTATATAGCACTGACATCTTCTGCAGCACTTTACAGAGTACATAGTCATGTCACTGACTGTCCTCAGAGAGCTCACTATCTAATCCTACCATAGTCATAGTCTAATGCCCTACCATATTATTATTATGTATTTATATAGCACTGACATCTTCTGCAGCACTTTACAGAGTACATAGTCATGTCACTGACTGTCCTCAGAGGAGCTCACAATCTAATCCTACCACAGTTATAGTCTTATGCCCATTGCCCCTTGCGTTTAATTAATAAATACATTGTATTTATTAATTTCCGGGGCAAAGAGTTCACTTCACCCGACGTCAGTAAGGGCCCTTTTCCACTAGGAGCATTTGCGATGCTGAATCGCAAAATCGCAAATCGCTAACAATTTTTACATCGCTACGGTTTGCTAAATAACATAGGAATTGCAGTAGGTATTTTCCACTACCACAATTCGATTTTTCTACCGCGATTCGATTTTTACAAAAATTTTGCAAAAATGTTTACTGTGATTTTGCTATACAATGTATTGCATAGCAAAATCGCAATCGCAACTGCGGGAAAAAAAATATGGACTTGCTGAATCGCAATCGCTAGAGTTTAACTTAAGCGCTAGCGATTGCTAGTGGAAAAGGGCCCGACGTGTGAAAAAAAAAATGCTACACAAAAGCGATTAGAAAAACTCTTTTCTAAGCGAAAATTGCTCTGAAAGCGCATAGAAAAGCACTTTCAAAAACGCTCAATAAATCGTTAAGCGCTTGCGATTTATAATGTGAACTAGGCCTTAAGCTGGCCATACACTGGCCCGATTTGCCGCCGTTTCGACAGCAGATTCGATCACTGGGATCGAATCTGCTGCCAATCGTTCGCGCTACACGCCGAATTTCGATCCATTCCGTCCGATCCCGTCGATCGCGCCGTGCGGAAAATAACCGTCGATCGCCCGCGGGTAAAGAGCGCATCGCTAGCGGCGTTCGAGTGCCCGACGACCGACGCAATAGAGCGGCAATACATTACCTGCTCCGCCGGCACGACTCCCGGGTCTCCGCTCTTCATTCTCCGCTCTGGTCTGGTCTGGTCTCCAGCATGCTTCCCTTCTTCCTGTCCCGGCAGGAAGTTTAAACAGTAGAGGGCGCTCTACTGTTTAAACTTCCCCCAGACAGGAAGAAGGGAAGCATGCTGGAGACCAGACCAGAGCGGAGAAGAAGAGCGGAAATCCGGGACTCGCGCCGGCGGAGCAGGTAATGTATGCGGGATGGGGGGAAGCGGCGGCAGCACCACCACCACCACAGATTGTGAACGGTTTCAGGCTGAAATCGGTTCACAATCTGTTTGCAGTAAAGGTAGCCATACGATCCCTCTCTGATCAGATTCGATCAGATAGGGATCTGTCTGTTGGTTGAATCTGATGGCAAATCGACCAGTGTATGGCTACCTTAATGGTATTTGGGTAATAAGTAATTGATTAGTTCTAGTGCTCTAGGATTTCTCCAATAAACTTCCCTTTATTTTTAGGATCATCTCTCTCATCTTCTCATGATTCAAGTGTATGTTTGCTTTGTCTGGGTTACCCTCCACCCAGTATAGCTGGCAAAGTCCATATTTGCAGCTAAGCCAATTATCAGTAGATAGTGTATGCAAAAATCAGCAGATCTGGGCCCTATTCTCTGAAGAGGTTAATGAATAACGTGTTGGCTGTTGTTAATTGGAGCAGAAGATTACAGAGGACTCATTATGTGCTCTTTGGGAACAGGTGTTTGCTACTGTGATAAAGACATACATTTAATGCTCTAGTAATGTGTATCGATAGAAGGCAGTAATTTTTCAGTAATCGAAGACTACGACCAATAAACCATCTAGGCCAGGGGTCAGGAACCTTTTTGACTGAGAGAGCCATAAACGCCACATATTTCAAAATGTATTTCCGTGAGAGCCTTACCATATGTTTCAAACTGGGACAGGGCGCATGCGCAGCAGAGGGCTCGTGTTCCTGTTGCCGTGGTGATGTGTATACAGTTGATCCTCCGGGCAGCGGAAGTGTCCGACACATCTTCAGCTTCTCTTGGGTTTCAGCAACATCAGCAATTTCCCGAGAGCCAGTGAGGAGAAATACCAACTAACAGCTTGTACAATTAGCTAGCTGACTTGTGGGATCATTCACTTTGTAGGATGAGATCCCTGCACTTTGGCCCAATAGGCTGCTTGTCAAGTTATTTGTCTGTGAGCCAGGTGTAGCCATCAAGAGAGCCACATATGGCTCCCGAGCCATAGGTCCCCTACCCCTAGGTGGACGATCAACTGTATGGTTCAAAGTGTTTGAGTAATGAAACCTGTGCGGAGTCATACACCTACCGGTTAATTAATTGGGTCAATTTGGGGCAGGTAAATATTTCCCCCAGCAGTGCTTAGGAAAGAGCCATATCTAGGACACAGAATAGTGGAATAGTATGGCTGGATAGTGTAGCACTGCTACTGCCTATAGAACATGCCCTAGTGACTGCAGCTCAAGCGCTTTGAGTCCGACAGGAGAAAAGTGCAAAATCATGTTATTTGTCATGTCTAGATGGTCCCCATACATTGCTGCACTTGGTCATGAGATGTTACAGGTTACTCTTCCACCTCTTGGACTCGCAACCTCTTCCTTGTTTGCCTGTTCCAGATCTCAGAACCGTACATAGCTCATCAGCTTGGTGAACCTATTGTGTATTTTACCATATATATCAGTGGGAACATTAGAGAAAACACCTACCCTGCTCTCTGTTTCATCCTTCACTGCTCAGCCTGCTTGTTAGCAGCCCTGATAAAATCCCCGCCTGAGCATTCAGTCTGGCTTTGCTCAGGAATCATTATAGCTGAGTTTGTCTTCTCTGATGTCTTTTCAAGCCCAAGCCTGCCCCCTTCTGGCTCTGCTCAGCAATCATTATAGCTGAGTCATTATAGAAAAGCCAGACTGACTGCTCAGTCGGGGATTTTATCAGGGCTGATTAGAAGCAGGCTGAGCAGTGAAGGATGAAACAGAGAGCAGGGTTGGTGTTTTCTCTAATGTTCCCACTGATATATATGGTAAAATAAATGAGGGTGCTTCGTCTCTGGTTCACTTTATTAAGTACCAAGCTTACCTCATTTGTGAACCTTTTCAGGACACAGTAGTTCATCCCTGCATGTAAAATAATCCTGGCCACAACCACCATGGCAGGAGTTATGGACGTTATTTACTGGGTGTCAGCTGAAGGTTGTGGATGTAGGTCCTCAAAATCCATACCCACACAGGACTCTGTCTGACAGCCACTACCTCCTATATTTAATAGACACAACTCTACCAGTTCTTAAGGGCCCCATCTACCTAACAATTTTCCCGCCGATATACGGCCGATTCGATCACAGTGATCGAATCGGCTGTGAAATCGCCGCGCACACCGCTGACAGAACGATCGATTTTCTTCCGAAATCGATCGTTCCTGTCGATCCGTCCGTGCGGAAGATTTTTCTCGATCGCCGGCGGGTCGTGAGTACATCGATAGCGGGGTTCGAATGCCCGACGACTGACGCAATACAGCGGGTATACATTACCTGCGCGACTCCCCGAGTCTCTGCTGTCTTCTCCGGTCTGGTCTGGTCTCCGGCATGCTTCAATTCTTCCTGCCCGGCAGGGAGTTTAAACAGTAGAGGGAGCTCTACTGTTTAAACTTCCTGCCGGGCAGGATGAAGTGAAGCATGCCAGAGACCAGACCAGACCAGAGCGGAGAAGACAGCAGAGACCAGGGGACTCGCGCCGGCGGAGCAGGTAATGTATGCGGGAGAGCGGCGGCAGCACCACCACCACAGATTGTGAACGGTTTCATGCTGAAATCGGTTCACAATCTGTTTGCAGTAAAGGTAGCCATACGATCCCTCTCTGATCAGATTCGTTCAGAGAAGGATCTATCTGTTGGTCGAATCTGATGGCAAATCGACCAGTATATGGCCACCTTTACACACATAACTAATCTTGCAGGTTTACGGCTGATCACACATGGCTGATTACGGTACACACAATCTGGCAAGGAGCAGCTTTGACCAAACACTGTGATAGACGGTTCTGAGACATGTAGACTTACAAGCACATCTTCCATCTTTGCTGTACTATACCTGAGTGAACATACCTCAACTTTGGAAGCCTTTTGTGGGCCACTTGGAAGTGTGGTGTGTGTGTACTGTGTGTGTACTGTGTGTGTACAGTGTGTGTGTGTGTGTGCGTGTGTGTGTGTATAGTGTGTGTGTGTGTGTGTGTGTATAGTGTGTGTGTGTGTGTGTGTGTGTGTGTGTGTGTGTGTATAGTGTGTGTGTGTGTGTGTGTGTGTGTGTGCGTATAGTGTGTGTGTGTGTGCGTGTGTGTGTGTATAGTGTGTGTGTGTGTGTATAGTGTGTGTGTGTGTGTGTGTATAGTGTGTGTGTGTGTGTGTGTGTAGTGTGTGTGTGTGTATAGTGTGTGTGTACTGTGTGTGTGTGTGTACTGTGTGTGTGTGTACTGTGTGTGTGTACTGTGTGTGTGTACTGTGTGTGTGTGTGTGTGTATAGTGTGTGTGTACTGTGTGTGTGTACTGTGTGTGTATATGTGTGTGTGTGTGTGTACTGTGTGTGTGTACTGTGTGTGTGTGTAGTGTGTGTGTACTGTGTGTGTGTGTGTACTGTGTGTGTGTGTGTGTGTGTGTACTGTGTGTGTGTACTGTGTGTGTGTGTGTACTGTGTGTGTGTGTGTACTGTGTGTGTGTGTGTACTGTGTGTGTGTAGTGTACTGTGTGTGTGTGTGTGTGTGTGTGTACTGTGTGTGTGTGTGTGTGTACTGTGTGTGTGTGTATCCCATTTTTCATGCCGCTCTCCCACCTGCCGCCACGCATGCACCACTTGTCATCTCCTCCACATAGCAACACAACTGACACGCATGTGCGGCCCAGCCCAGCACTGTCGCCCAAAGGGAGCAGCTCCTGATCCCCGGCGGGCGACATCAGTTGGGCGTGTGTACAGGCCCTAAAGGGGCCCATACACTGGTCGATTTCAGCCATCGATCAATTCTATAGAATCGATCGATCGATCAGAAATTGATTCTATCAGATTCCCCATTCGATGGATTTGCGGCCGATTTCAATTCATTTTGATCGATTTGATCTATCTGACATGGATGGAAAATCTAGGTTGATCTGCTGCTGGCAGCAGATCGATGGCCCATAGAGTTGCATTGGATCTAATGGTCCAATAATGCATTTAGATCGATTTCCAATAGATTTAATTCTGAAATCTATTGGAAATCTGTTCCTAGTGTGTGGCACACATCAGATAGATTCCTGTCAGATTGGACTTAAAGAGACTCTGTAAGATCAAAACGTTCCCCTGGGGGGTACTCACCTCGGGAGGGGGAAGTCTCAGGGTCCCAATGAGGCTTCCCACGCCATCCTCTGTCCCACGGGGGTCTCGCTGCAGCCCTCCGAACAGCGGCCCGACAGATCAGTCAGCTTGTTCTATATTTACCTCTCCAGGCTCCTGCGCAGGCGCTGTTGCCGCTTTCGGCTCTGAAGTAGACGGAAATACCCGATCTCAGTGGGGTCCGCTCTACTGCACAGGCGCCGGAGACTTGCACCTGCGCAGTAGAGCAGACCCGACGGCGATCGGGAATTTCCACCTATTTCGGAGCGGAGAGCAGATACTGCGCCTGCGCTGGAGCCGGGAAGGTAAATATTTACATCGCCGCTGTTCGGAGGGCTGCAGCGAGACCCCCGAGGGACAGAGGACGGCGTGAGAAGCCTCATTGGGGCCCTGAAGCTTCCCCCTCCCGAGGTGAGTACCCCCAGGGGAACTTTTTGCTGTTACAGGTTTCTTTAGCAGGCATCTGCCAGAAATCTATCGGATGGCGAATCTGCTGCCAATCTATAAGTGTATGGCCACCTTTAGAAGTGTCACTGTACCATACAGTTGTATCAGGAGAAGAACAAAGTTCCGTTTGCCATTTACCGATATTATCTCACTAGTTGGGTTGGCCCATGTAACTTCTTTGAAGGCAGCTGTCCTTTCATCTGAAGATTACCTTCACAAACAACTTGGTGTCCTCCTGGGAAAATGGACTGCTGATGTGTAATAGGTTTATCCTCCACCCCTTTTCTCACCCTGTTTGTTCTCTGGATAAAAGTAACTTTAGCACAGCAGTAAACAGAGGGGTGTCTTTCTTTGTCTGGTGGATTGTCATTGCCCTCTGACCCCAGAGGAAGGGACCTCCCCCCATGCTTTCTTTGCTGTCAGATGTTATTGTATTTGTCACTAATGAGTCCAGCTGAGTGACTGCCTGAATGTTTTCCTAGACTTGTGTAGGCTCACAGTGGCAGAGCTTGCTTTATCTGGAAAGAAGCCGCTCTGATGGCTGATGGTAAATAAAGCACTTTGAAAGGACCTGGTCAGGAGCACAGGTACCAGCCACGTCCAGAATCACAGAAATGCCACCTGCTGTCTTATCAGACAAGTGATTAAAGGGGCACTATAGCAAAAAATTGTAAAATTGTAAAATATGTGCACACAGATACAAATAAGAAGTACGTTTCTTCCAGAGTAAGATGAACCATACATTACTTTTCTTCCATAATGCTGTCACTTACAGTAGGTAGTAGAAATCTGACAAAAGCGACAGGTTTTGGACTAGTCCATCTCTTCATAGGGGATTCTCGGCAAGGCTTTTATTCATTATAAAGATATTCCCTAAAAACAACTTAAACTACAGTTTTTTGGGCAGTTGGACACAGCAACTGCCATTCACTAAGGGCTCTTTCACACTACAGGCAGTGGTAAAAAGGCTAAAACGCTGCGTTTTGGCTGCAGGCGGTTTCAAGGCGTTTTGAAGGCGTTTAATGCCAACACATTACTATCAATTGTAAAGAGAAACGCCGCGGTCAGCCCTAAAAAAGCTCCTGGGAGCGTTGAAACGCAACGCTCCAAAACGCCGAGTTAGATGTGAAAGGTAAAATGAAAGTCTATGGACTTTCATTTTACCTTGGAAAACGCCAACTTCGGCTGTGGCGTTAAAACGCCGAAAAAGTCCTCTGGTGTGAAAGGGCCCTTAGTGCTTTTGAAAATAAATAAATCCCTGAGAATCCCCAAGAGATGGACTAGTCCAAAACCTGTCGCATCTGTCAGATTTCTACTGCCTACCGTAAGTGACAGCAACATAGGAGAAAAGTAATTTATGGCTCATTTTACTCTGGAAAAAAACTATTTCTTATTTGTATATTTTTGCACATATTTAAAAATTTTTCGCCATAGTGCCCCTTTAATCTCTAAGCAACATGAATGTATGAGCATGGTTGTTGTGGTCAGCCTACCCACCAGATGCCTTTCCATTGTAGGTTGCCTCATTGTTCCACCTCCCGTCCTCATAGAGGTGTACATGCCAATCACTGCCTCATCCACTTACCTCTTCCTCTCCTCGTGGCTCTAGACCATACATGTCAAACTCCGGCCCGCGGGCCAAATCTGGCCCTCAGAGCCATTAAATCTGGCCTCAAGTGGTTTCCCCACTTTGCATTATGTTTGGCCCACTCTAGATCACCAGGAAAGCTATATTGGAGGTGAAGCCCTAGAACAGCAAGGAAGCCATATGGGGGGGGGGGACCACTAAACACTAGGGAACTGTAGAGGAGGGTGGGGGCCACTGGGCACCAGGGAACTGTATAGGGGTTGGAGGAGGGCCATTAGAAACCATGGCACTTTATAAGGGAGGCAGGTGGCCAGTAGACATTGAGTTTGGCCCACAATTTGGTCCCAGTGTATAATTTCGGCCCACTTTGTATTTGCGTTTGACACCCCTGCTCCTAGAATGTAACCTTGCAAGGGCAGGTTTCTCCCCCTAGTGTTTTGTGTTTCTGTTGTACTTTCTCAAATGAACACATACCAGTATTGCTGATGTTTCAGGATGGTGGCGTATTGGTTAGCTCTCTTGCCTTGCAGTGCTGGGTCCCTGGTTCAAATCCCAGCCAGGGCACTATCTGCACAGAGTTTGTGTGTTCTTCCCATTTTTGTGTGTCTAAGTGTTATTATTTGCATGGGGAAAACACACTGGTCCTCAGTTTTCTTGTGCAGAAAGTGAGGGAGGTGGGGGCCCAGTGATGTCTAGTTACGCCCCTGGTCGCGCGTTATAATGTTGCTCACCGTACTGCAATATTAAGCCTATGCGACATTCACAGTGTGACGTTAGCGTTGTGTTGTAAATGTTGCGTTCTGGTTACACACTGCTGAAGTTAAAGGATACTGGGAAGCATGCTTTTCATTGCCTGTATGCTTCACTGTATCTACTGTATGCAATATGAAGGATATTATAATATTACTAGTAGACCCAAGCCCGTTTAAAAACTGTCTCAAGGTCTGTTTATTATAACTTCGCGCTCGTTCGAAGCAGCACCCGCCACTAGTGCGCATGCGCATCCATCCGCTTGCACACACGCCTGCCTGGCTCACTGGCCTCGTCCTCCAGTCCCAACTGCTGTCCGGGTCCGTGCTGCGTACATGCGCAGTAGCAAGAAGCACGGACCCAGCTACACAGAGACAGCGCTACGCATTATAGAGGATGCAATATTAATGGGTGTTACGACCTTTGTAACTTTGCGCTGCGATGTTAACGTCGCATCACAACGTAACGTCCCACTGTGAACTTAAAGGGCCACTTCAGTGAAAAACTGTAAAAATGTAAAATATGTGAAAACATACAAATAAGAAGTATGTTTCTTCCAGAGTAAAATGAGCCATAAATTACCTTTCTCCTATGTTGCTGTCACTTACAGTAGGTAGTAGAAATCTGACAGAAGTGACAGGTTTTGGACTAGTCCATCTCTTCATAGGGGATTCTCAGCAAGCCTTTTATTCTTTATAAAGATATTCCCAAAAAAGGATTTAAACAACGATGCTGGCCAGCTTCCCTGCTCCCTACACAGGTTTTTGGCAGTTGGACAGAGCAACTGACATTCACTAAGTGCTTTTGAAAATAAATACCGTAAATCCCTGAGAATCGCCTATGAAGAGATGGACTAGTCCATAACCTGTCACTTCTGTCAGATTTCTACTACCTACTGTAAGTGACAGCAACATAGGAGAGAAGTAATTTATGGCTCATTTTACTCTGGAAGAAACCTGTTATTTGTATATGTTTGCACATATTTAAAATTTTACAGTTTTTCGCTGTAGTGCCCCTTAAATAGAAATAGATTACCATGTCAGGGATTGGATTGGGAGCTCCATGGGGGACAGTTTTTATGGAAAATGCAGGGCCAGTTCTAGGTGAAAGGGGACCCTGGGGCAGAAAAAAAAATAGGGGGCCCCCTAGATGACACTTGCTAACATCACCTTCCACCAAAGCTGCTCCTGCACTCCAGTGATGACGTCACGTGACTCTTTCCTCGCAGGCATGGACGTCCACGCACTGACGTCCATGCCTGATATCAGTCTGGTGACTGCGTCCAGGAGGTGGAGCCGGGCCCGGCAGCGCTGAATGGAAGAGGTTCAGAGTCAGGACGCCGGGTGGTTTCCATGGAGACCCGACGCTGGAACCGGCGGTAGCGGTACGTATCTCTACTTCAGTTCCTTCCTTCCCGTCCGTGACCATCTCCGCTACAGGCCCCGCTCCCCAGCTCTGGGCTGGCCAGGCTCAAATTTTTAACTCGCGGTGAGTCTCCGCACCGCACCCAGCCGGCACCCACACACAGGGCAGAGTCAGGCCTGCAGCAGGCCAGGACACACAGGCAGCACAGCACAGACAGTGTCCCAGGCTGCCAGCGGGGGCCGGGACCCCCAGGCGGCCGGGGCCCTAGGGCAGCTGCCTTCTCTGCCTTTATTATAGCGCCGGCCCTGGGAAAATGTCAATGCAATATCAAAGTTGCCAAAAGTTGAAACAAACAGTGGAGGCGCAGTAGCATACAGTAGCATACATGCACCTGCTTACAGAACCTTTTACGGACCCTGTCACTCTTGCACGCTGTGTCGCCCCACAATATGCTTCCCCGCTGCAAGGGCCATGCAGGTCTATGGAGACTTCCACAGATCACGTGATGCAACACTGTGCGCCAGAAGTATCAATGTCACCGCATTCCCAATGCAAAGTCTGCAGCGGGTTACTGCATGATGCGTGCCTACCACACGGATTATGCAGCAATGCAACTTAAAGGGGCACTATGGCGAAAAATTTTAAAATATGTACAAACATATACAAATAAAAAGTATGTTTTTCCCAGAATAAAATGGGCCATAAATTACTTTTCTCCTATGTTGCTGTCACTTACAGTAAGTAGTAGGAATCTGACAGAAGTGACAGGTTTTGAACTAGTCCATCTCATCATGGGGGATTCTCAGGGATTTATTTATTTTCAAAAGCATTTAGTGAATGGCAGTTGCTCTGTCCAACTGCCAAAAAACTGTGTAGCGAGCAGGGAAGCTGGCCAGCATCATTGTTTAAATCCATTTTAGGGAATATCTTTATAAAGAATAAACGCCTTGCTGAGAATCCCCCAAGAAAAGATGGACTAGTCCAAAACCTGTCGCTTCTGTCAGATTTCTACTACCTACTGTAAGTGACAGCAGCATAGGAGAAAAGTCATTTATGGCTCCCCTTTAATAGGTGACACAGCAAGTGGAAAGGGAACCTAAAGTGTAACTTAGGTGCCCAGGGTCACTTACCTGGGGCTTCTTCCAGCTCTCTGTAGTCCTTCTTAGGTAAGTATTGCTTGTGGAACTTCGTCTCGGGTGAACG
Organism: Hyperolius riggenbachi; assembly: GCF_040937935.1. Classification (NCBI taxonomy): domain Eukaryota; kingdom Metazoa; phylum Chordata; class Amphibia; order Anura; family Hyperoliidae; genus Hyperolius; species Hyperolius riggenbachi. The sequence continues at coordinate 35,819,125 of NC_090657.1, read as the reverse complement.
TGAACTCAGAATGTCTTCTCTGCTGTTAAAGATAAGCAGCAGCTTAATAACGTTTTAAGAAAAACATTTCTTTGTTACAGCTGATACAAATCCTGCAATACATCTGCAGTGTGTCTACTTCCTGTTTTCATGGAAGCAGACATATTGTTAACCTTCTGTGTTTACAGATTAGCTGCTCTGCTGTAGCAAATGAGATTCCTGAGATGACACAGCTGAGAGATCAAATTACGGTGGTGATTAGACACAGATGAGGGAGAATTAGACAGGCTGAACTCTCTAAATACATACAGGGTGCATTTCTCTCTGTTTTCCTTTTGTCCTGTGCAAGAGTTCAGGCCCACTTTACATGGCAAAAACTAGCATCTGCCAAGCCTGTTTACAAACCATGCTCCTCTAGTCATTAGGTGGCTGCTGTTCAGACAGTCAGGTATGTGATAGCAGTAATTCCCTAATGCTGCACCCACCCCTGGAGCCACAGAGCCCACGTTGTGCACGCCACTCTCTCCTCTCCTGCCGCAAGCATGGTAGGTTGGCGTTGTTATACGCGCACAGCATTGTGTCCACGCCATGCATATTACAGCTGCCTTTTACATACAGGTAGTCCCCGACTTACGAACGCCCGACTTACGAACGACCCGCCGATACGAACGGCATGGATTCTCTGTTTCCATGGGAACAAGTCCAAAAAACATTTTTTCAAATTGGACTTTGATTTTTTTTTTAAATCGATTTTCTCAAAAACTACAAGAAAAAAATGGCTTTTAGACTTGTATAAGAAGGTACAGAGGGCAGAGGTGACACAGAGGGGGACACTGGAGGCACAGGGGGGCACAGAGGAGGTACAGGGGACAGATGGCACAATGTTCTGACTTAAGAACAGATTCAGGTTAAGAACGAACCTACACTCCCTATCTCATTCGTTAACCGGGGACTACCTGTACAGTATATTGATCTGTGGGAGCAGCCGATGGTTGCTACAAACAGATGTCAGGTAAAGCTGTATATGCTTAAAGGGGCACTATGGCGAAAAATTTTAACATTTAAAACATGTGCAAACAAACAAATAAGAAGTACGTTTTTTCCAGAGTAAAATGAGCCATAAATTACTTTTCTCCTATGTTGCTGTCACTTAAAGTAGGTTGTAGAAATCTGACAAAAGTGACAGGTTTTGGACTAGTCCATCACTTCATGGGGGATTCTCAGCAAGGCTTTTATTCTTTATAAAGATATTCAATAAAAAGGATTTAAACAATGATGCTGGCCAGCTTCCCTGCTCGCTACACAGTTTTTTGGCAGTTGGACAGAGCAACTGCCATTCACTAAAAGCTTTTGAAAATAAATAAATTCCTGAGAATCCCCCATGAAGAGATGGACTAATCCAAAACCGGTCACTTATGTTAGATTTCTACTGCCCACTGTAAAGGGACTCCGAGCAGTGCAGAAACTATGGAAAGATGCATATCATTTTAAAGCTCTTTCTCCTCTTTCCAATGATATATAAACCACCGCCTTACGCCTTTTAGTTTTCGCTATTTTCACGGTTGAAATGGCCGCGATTTCAACCGCGAAAATAGAGAAAACTAAAAGGCGTAGGGCGACGATTTAGGTGTCGCCAGAAAGAGGAGAAAGAGAGCTTTAAAATGATATCCATCTTTCCATAGTTACATTGTATTACACGGCGACTTTTTCCTAAAGTCAGCAGCTCCATTCTGCTGAAGCTCGCAGTGGGCGGGTGCAACGCGTCGATGGGCGGGGCTGTACCTCGATGTGCGTGTGAGCGCTCCTACTAGCCGGCCAGCCGTGCTGCTGCAAAAGGACTTTCGTCTCCCCTCCTCTCCCCATAAGTAACTACATGGTGGGTTGAGAAGACCTGAAGCGGTGGAGGGTTGAGGTGGAAATCGGAGGAAGCTATGTAACCAGCGTTGACAACAGGAAAAGTGATCAGAGGAATCTGTTTGGTCGCGAGGTGGTAAGATATTGCTGCCCAGAGACTGTCCCAAGTATCGCTGGAAAACGTAGGCAGTATGAGCATTAAGCACAGCAAGTAGCCGTTATTTACACCACATTCAGCAGCCACTTTGTCTCCACACTCCGCAGATATAAGGGGAAGGTACCGGTACTAGAGTGAATGGAGTGTGTTTTGTACTGAGAATGGTGTTGTTGAGGAGCGCTCCGCAGTATTTTTAATTGTTTTTAGGGTGGATTAGTGATTTGCAGTTGTGATCAATAAAGGTTTTCATACATTTCAAAGTTCTGAGCGGCAGTATGAGCTTCTTTTTAAGATAATTAACATTAGAGAAAACACCTACACTGCTCTCTGTTTCATCCTTCACTGCTCAGCCTGCTTGTTATCAGCCCTGATAAAATCCCCGACTGAGCCTTCAGTCTGGCTTTGCTCAGGAATCATTTTAGCTGAGTCATTATAGCAAAGCCACAAGGGGGCAGGCTTGGGCTTGAAAAAACATCAGAGAAGATAGACTCAGCTATAATGATTCCTGAGCAAAGCCAGACTGAGTGCTCAGTCGGGGATTTTATCAGGACTGTTAAGAAGCAGGCTGAGCAGTGAAGGATGAAACGGAGAGCAGGGTAGGTGTTTTCTCTTATGTTCCCACTGATATATATGGTGAAATACACAAGGGTGCTTCGCCTCTGGTTCACTTTAAGATTGGCTCACTGACATTCAAATCTTTGCACAATCTGGGCCCTGCATACCTGGAGGATTTGTTGCGACTTTATCACCCCTCCCCCCCCCCTTCCCCCTCATTTCCTTCCCATCCCATAGCCTAGGCTTTGTTTATGTAGAGCAACAATTAATTCTTCAAATTCCTCAGAGAGTTCTGTGCAGTAGTGTAGCTAAGGAGCTGTAGGCATCGATGCAAGTTTTACAATAGGGCCCCCCAAGCACTATATACATAGCAATTGATACGGTGCACCAAAACCTGCCAATGGCAACTACAGTGTCAGAGGTGCAAGAAGGGGATGGGGAACAGCTTGTTAATGATTACCACTATTCAAAGTATCTATAGAAGTGATTATTATCAGTACAGGACCAATAGAGAGCTAATACTGAAGTTGAGGGAGGGCCCTCTGGCCCAAGGGCCCGATGCGGTCGCAACCTCTGCACCATGAGGTGCTGTGTGGAGATTCCAGTGACAAGAGTGTGTGAGAGCCATAACACTGAGAGTCCTTTCACACTTAATGCAGTTCATCGTGTTGCACAATAACACAGCATCTTGTCCCAGAAGCAGTGTTAGCCCTATGGGGCTGGAGCAGTGATCGCTGGTAGCGTGTCCGGTCATGATACCGCATGCGGTGAACCTAAAAGCGAGGCATACTTTCATTGGAAAGTATGCCTCAGTATGGTCACACATTTGCGGTACGTTTTGGTACCATTGCAGTGCAATCCTATATCAATTGCACCGCAAGGGAATGCATCAAGTGTGAAAGGGGCCTACATTTAACACACCTGCCCCCCATTCACATCTTAGACCTTGTAACACTGGGGGGGAGAATGTCCAATCGGGCATAATTTTGACGCTCTTCACATGGGATACCATTGTTATGCAGATGACACACAACAACTGTATCTGTCCTTCAAGCCTGGCACCCAAGACCCATCAGCATCCATAAATGCGTGTCTAGTGGATTTACAAAATTGGATAAACACCAGCAAGTTGAGCTGGTAGGCTGTCCATACAAACGCTCCAAACGCTCACCACCTCAAACTAGCAATTAGGGGAGATACCGTACAGTATAAAGACTCTGTGCAAAACCTTGGGGTGATCCTGGATGGAAATCTAAAACTCAGACAGGAGGTATCAGCTGTCGTCAAGTCTTCGTCAAGTGACACGTCGTCAAGTGACGTGCCAAGTGCCCCATGACACGTGCAGAGTGACACTCAGACAGCAGAGGAGAAGACACTAGTGCACACTAACTGTCACACTGCCACTGCTCACAGCACAGCAGTTCTGTAGAAAGCTAACACAGTAGTACTACGCGTACATTTGAAATCGGCGCCGGTAGACTTGGGCGCAGGATACAGCGGTATATGGCTGATCCTGCTTCTGCACAAGTCCGGGCCGATTTAATTACTATTCCCCCTCCAGGCCGACATGGATAGTGGGGGAATGAAATAATTCGGCTTCCAGCGATTGCTGGAGGCCGAATTATTATGTTTTTAAGCAACTTCGGCTCTGTCTTCTGACGGAGCCGACGTTACTCACTGAGCGCTTCAATAGGAATGATTCCTATTGAAGTCTATGGAGGCGCCGGCTGCGCCCAAATCTAGCAGCGCTGAAAAGCACTGCTCCGAGTACTACTACTCTAACAACTACTAGCACTGACTGCAGTAGTACAGTACTAACTACACAATAACACAGTAATCCTATCCCCTAACCTATACCTAAGGCTAATAGCTGGCCAGCAGGCAGCAGCTGGCCTGGTCTGTGCACAACACACACACAGACACATAGCAGCTGCCTGCAGCACACACTCTGACTGTCACACAAATGACATCAAGCTAATTAATCATTTAACAATAGTGTAATGATAGTGAAATGGTTAATCACTGAACAGCTATCGGTTTATCACTGTGTACAGCCCTAGTCCAGCAGCACTGGAGCACACACTCTGACTGTCATACAATGACATCAATCAAGCTAATTAACGATTTAACAATAGTGTAGTGATAGTGAAGGGGTTAATCACTAAACAGCTTTAGGTTTATAACTGTGTACAGCCCCCTTGCTAGGCCACCAGCACTGGAGCATGTCTCTCAGTGAGCATTCAGCAAGCTAAGACGATCTGTCTCATCATGGCAGCCCTCCTTATTATACAGGGGGGCTGGCCAGTGTTCCTTTCTGTGATTGGGTGCCAGGGTTTAGGCTGGGAGCCCTCTGATTGGCTCAATGAGGTCAGGTGGGGCTGGCCAGGGTTCCCCTCTGTGATTGGTTGCTAGGGCTTCTGCCGGGAGCCCTCTGATTGGCTCCAGGATGTCATCTCCTTAGTTACAGTATTTCGGATCCGGATATCCGCAATATCCACGGATATCTGCCTTATGCGGCCAAACATCCGCAGATAGCTATCCGGATTGAAAAAAAAATCCGGACTCCAAATCCGACTCGGATAGCGTAAAAAAGTTTGGATATCCGGGTTACACGGATATCCGGAATCCGGATGAGCATCCCTGATTTTAAGATCTGCCTGCTGACATTCCAGGCTCTAAACCACATGGGACCCAAATACATAGCGGATCTATTGGAACTTTATGCCCCTCCACGCACCCTCCGCTCTGCCAACAAGATGAAGCTGGTTATTCCCAGGATACACCTAACATTTGGTACTCTATAAAACTTACTTCCACAATCGGTGCGAGAGGCAGAGGCATAGCATTAGGGGTTGCAGAGGTTGCGACCGCATCGGGCCCTTGGATCAGAGGGGCCCCAAAGGGCCCTCCCTCAACTGCAGTATTAGCTCTCTATTGGTTCTGTGCTCATAATAATCGCTTCTATAGATACTTTGAATAGTGGTAATTATTAACAAACTGCTCCCCATCCCCTTCTTGCACCTCTGACACTGTAGTTGCCATTGGCAGGTTTTGGTGCACCGTATCAATTGCTATGTATAGAGTGCTTGGGGGGCCCCATTGTAAAACTTGCATGGGGGCCCACAGCTCCTTAGCTATGCCACTGGCGAGAGGCTCCTTCTCTGGACAGCTTTAAAAGCAGGCTAAAAACCCACCTCTTTTCCCGAGCCTTTGAGACTGCAGAATGCAGGGTCACAGCGCTTTGAGTCCCCAGGGAGAAAAGCGCTATAGAGATATTATTATTATTGTTGTTGTTATCTAAGTGGCAATTTTAGAATGAAATGAGACATTCTCTATAGTGGCGTCTCTTCCCCCGCAGTGTAGTGAGCAGGAAGTGCTAACAATGCATATAGGAGGACTGTTAGGGGTCTGCCCTCCATCAGGAAGTTAGGAGCAATGTGGTGTTCTGTCTAGAATAGCTTCTGAACAAGCTGCACATTGCTGTGTCCACCACCACCAATATTCCTGTCACAGGATGTGTGGGAATCATATTAAAGCATAGCTTGCAATCCACTGTTCAGTAGTTACAGTCTGCAGGCGTTTGCAGTGTTTCTTCAATTAAAGCCCCTTCTTTCTGTGAAAACAGTTTTTCACTTTCATTTGTCAATGTATTGCTCTTACTTCTGAGGAGCAACTGACCGTTAATAGTTTTAAACAAAGTGACTCAATCCTACTACCTGCCCTGCCTTCATAATGATACTGTCGTCCCGTCAGGATTCCGGCACGTCTAGAAGAGGCTTGTAGCAGATAACAAAAGGGAACAGAAGTTTATGTACAGCTTTCCCAGTTAATGGTGTTTTGCTGCCATCTAGTGGCATAACTCTATTACTGCAGCCTGAGCATTGTCCTGTGTATATCCTTGCACCGTAGGAGATAGTTCCGTCACCGTGTTAAAGTGGACCTGAACTCAGAACTTCCCCTCTGCTCTAAAAAATACACAACAGCATAAAAACCTTTAAACAAAAAACATTTCGGTACTTAAGGTGGCCATACACTGGCCGATTTGCCATCAGATTCGACCAACAGATAGATCCCTCTCTGATCGAATCTGATCAGAGAGGGATCGTATGGCCACCTTTACTGCAAACAGATTGTGAACCGATTTCAGCCTGAAACCGTTCACAATCTGTTGTGGTGGTGGTGGTGCTGCCGCTGCTCCCCCCGCCCGCATGCCCGCATACATTACCTGCTCCGCCGGCGCGACACCAGTCCCCAGGTCTCCGCTGCTCCGTTTCCGCTCTGGTCTCCAGGTCTAGCATGCTTTACTTCTTCCTGCCCGGCAGGAAGTTTAAACAGTAGAGCGCCCTCTACTGTTTAAACTTCCTGCCGGGCAGGAGGAACTGAAGCATGCCGGAGACCAGCGCGGACACGGAGCAGCGGTGACCGGGGTAGTCGTGCCGGCGGAGCAGGTAATGTATGCGGCTCTATTGCGTCGGTCGTCGGGTACTCGAACGCCGCTAGCGACGCGCTCCCAACCCGCGGGCGATCGACGGTAATTTTCCGCACGGAGCGATCGACGGGATCGGACGAAATGGATCGAAATTCGGCGTGTAGCGCAAACGATTGGCAGCAGATTCGATCCCAGTGATCGAATCTGCTGTCTAAACGGCGGCAAATCGGGCCAGTGTATGGCCAGCTTTATCCGTTAGCCGGGCGCATCCGGCAGGTGGCGCTAATTACTATTCCCCCTCCAGGCCGACATGGAAAGTAGGGAAAGATGTACCTCTGGTGGAGTTTTGTCGCCACCTAGAGGATGCGCCCAGCTAATGGATAAGTACCAACATTTCTGTGTTACAGCTGATACAAATCCTAAAATAAATCTGCACCGTTTTCTACTTCCTGATTCATGGAGGCAGACTATTAATTGTTTCCAGCCTCTGCTTTCTAATGGGCTTATCTGCCATGGGCAGTCATGTGACACAAATAAGGGGGTATTACACAGGCTAAACTCTTAACTACTTTCGGACCGAGCGAGTACGAATCTACGTCGGGCAGGGGGCGCTGTGGTCCTGACCGGACGTAAACTCTACGTCCCACGCGCACCCCCGCCCGTCCGCGTCACTCGGGCCGCTCTGCCCCCGCCGTAATGTGCTGCCCTGCCGCCTCTATGATGGCAGAGCACTGTGAGCCGGGCAGGAGCCGTTTTCATTGGCTCCTGGCCCTGTCATTCATGTAAGCCTCTCTCATTGGCTTACATGGAGTGACAGGGTCAGGAGCCAATGAAAGCAGCTCCTGATTGGCGCACAGCGCTCTGCCGTCATAGAGGCGGCAGAGAGAGAGCAGCCTGCGGCGGGGACAGAGCGGCAAGTCCGGCGGGAGCGACGGTAACTTGCGGCGATTCGGCGGGAAGCGGCGGTTTGCTGGACCAGCACCCTCTGGTCCTTAAGGGGGCAGAGGGTGCTGGTCCAGAAAGGGTTAAATACACACAGGGTGCATTTCTGTTATGTTTTCCTTCTGTCCTGTGCAAGAGTTCAGGTCCACTTAAAAAAAAAAAAAAAACAATAAAAAGAAGAAGCTGATATGAAAGAAACAATTGCTGTAGGATTTTACATTTCTTTTTTAAAGCGTCAAAATTTCTTGCAGACTGAATTTCAAATGTATAAATTTTGTGTTACGTTTCTAATCGCTTTATGTTTGTGATAAGTTTATGTGTGGATTTTTTGTGATGGTCTGGTGAGTTGTGTATTACATTTAGGCCTCTCTTCCATGAACTGTTTACAGGCAGTGAAATGCCTCTCAAACTCTCACAACTGCTCACTGCTGCCTGGTAACTGCTTGCTGTGCACGCAGCTCAACAGTTTGTGGAAAAGAGGCCTTAGGCCCCGTTCACACTGCACGCATTTCCAGCCGCGTTTTGGAAACGCGTGCAGGTGGCCGACGCGCACGACATCAGACATTGCATAGAGTGCAATGTCTGATGTTCACATTGCATGCGTTCCGGACCTGTGCGGTCCAGGAACGCATGCTGCACGCATTTTTTGTAAAAACGCATGGCTGTCCCATTCACTTTTCAGTGATGGGATCAGCCACACAACACATACGAACGCGGATGGCGTGCGTTCGTACGCGTTGCGGTCCGCATGCGTTGCGGTCCGCGTTCTGCAGTCTGAACGGGGCCTAACTGTAGAACTGAGTTTGCCAACTCATTAGTGCAAATGTTTCTCCAACCTGTCCTCGTGACCCAACGGTGCATGTTCTGCAGGCTGCCTCCCCTATGCACAGGTGGGGTAATTAGTGTCTCAGCTACATAGAATCCACCTAGCTGAGACACTGATTACTCCACCTGTGCATAGAGGAGACTGCCTGCAAACCATGCACCGCTGGGAGTCACCAGGACAGGTTTGAGAAACCCGACATTAGTCACGTACATTTGGGGCGTGACACCCACCATTACAATAAGGTGCTGCCTTAAAGGACTTCCAAGGCCAAAATCTGCCCCCAAAACGTAAAAAAAAGTTAACTACCTGCATGACTTTGTAAGGCAAGGAGCACACCGTCCGCGCCCTCCGTGCCGTTCCGCCTGGTCCCTTCTGCTCAATAGCCCCCCGAAAGGCTGCGACCCCACGGTCCGGGTCGGTATCTGCAGCCTGCATAAAGATGGCCGCCGGAGCTGGCCACGGCTGCGCAGTCCGCATAGCCGCGGCTGCGCAGCTCTAGGGCCAACCCTCCGATCCACGCTGCCTGTTACGTGGATCGGGAGTTGGCCGTAGAGCTGCGCAGCCGCAGTAGCGGCTATGCAGACTGCGCAGCCGTGGCCAGCTCCGGCGGCCATCTTTATGCAGGCTGCAGATACCGACCCAGACCGTGGGGTCGCAGCCTTTTGGGGGGCTATTGAGCAGAGGGGACCAGGCGGAACGGCACGGAGGGCGCGGACGGCGTCCTCCGTGCCTTACAAAGTCATGCAGGTAGTTAACTTTTTTTACGTTTTGGGGGCAGATTTTGGCCTCGGAAGTCCTTTAAGGTGTCCACACACCATACCATTTGTTTTTTAAATATTTGTTCAATTCAGGAATGGCAATCAATTTTTCTGACTGATTTCATGTTCAATTTTCCCCCAATTATGATAAAAATGATTGGAAACTCTGAGGGCCCGTTTTCACTAGAGCGAATCTGCATGCGTTTTCTGCATGCAGATTCGCATAGACAATACGGCCTAGTGCACACCAAAAACCGCTAGCAGATCCGCAAAATGCTAGCAGATTTTGAAACGCTTTTTCTTATTTTTCTGCAGCGTTTCAGCTAGCGTTTTGCGGTTTTGTGTAGCGGTTTTGGTATAGTAGATTTCATGTATTGTTACAGTAAAGCTGTTCCTGAACAGCTTCTGTAACAAAAACGCCTGCAAAACCGCTCTGATCTAGCGTATTTCAGAGCGGTTTGCGTTTTTCCTATACTTTACATTGGAGGCAGAAACACCTCCGCAATCCAAAAAATGCCTCACCCCGGGAGTATGCGTTTCAGCAAAACGTCTCCCGCTCTGGTGTGCACCACCCCATTGAAATACATTACCCAAGCGTATCCGCAGCTGCAAGCGGATCGCAAACTGCAGCCGAACCGCTCTGGTGTGCACTAGGCCTACAAGTGGATGGGACTGTTTCCACTTGTCAGGATTTCTGAGAGTTTTTCTGTGCAGAAAAAATCTGCACGGCAGAGCCATCAGAATTCGCATACCGCATACCGCTATGCGATTCGCATACAATGTATTTAATAGGAAATTTGCATGCGGTTTTGGTATTGCAAATTTTCCTGTGAATTCGCACGCGAATTCGCATGGAATCAATGGAAAAGCACACAGGCACTGCCATAGTTAAATTTGTATACATCGTCATCCATGCGAATTCACATGAGAATTTGCATGAAATATTGCATACACCCGCATGCAAAATTTCGCAGCCGCATGCGGTGAAAATGGCGGTTTGCACCGCACAAGTGGAAACGGGCCCTCAGAGAATTGCTAGTCTGTGTATATTAATAAATTGAAAATCTAGCACACACCATACAATCTAGAGAAATTGAAAAAAAATGTCCTGAAAATTGAAAAAAAACCGAGAAATCCAAACGGATGAAATGAAACAAGAGCTTCCATTTTTTTTTTCGGGAGATCCAATCATATTTATCGAATTGCTGTAAAATCGGATTATTTTATTGTATCGTGTGTGGCCACCACCTTTAGGCGCTTAATTAAAAAAATCAACTATGGCCTCAATTCACTAAGCTTTATCAAACGCTTTATCAAACATTTGATCATTTACCTCATGGGTAAAATCTAATTTTGAATTCACTAAGGTGTTATGTTTTATCGATAAAACGTTCAATAAATATAGAACACCTTAGTGAATTCAAAATTAGATTTTACCCATGAGGTAAGTTGTCAAACGTTGTAAAGTGTTTGATAAAGCTCAGTGAATTGAGGCCTATGACTGTAAAGTAAATTTGGGCAGGGGACTCCCCCGATAAAATAGCCCCACCTGCGCTGCAAATTGAGGCTGTAATCAGTGGGCACAGAGGGTCTCTAGGGTCAGCTGCAGTGGGGTGGGGCAGGGGAGGAGGGTTGAAGGGTAGCTGTCCACAAGGGGCGTTTTAGTGTTAGGCACCACCTGGGTTGGTTGACTAGTGTTAGGCATCAAGAGGGAGGGTTCTGTGTGAGATTAGGGTTAGGTTAGGACATACTAAAATATTGATAAAACTACCAATATTCTATTACTGTTATATTGCCCCCATTTTTACTTGCGCCGCTGCTACATGTACACACTCATTGGGTGTCAATAGTACTCCAGTCTGCGTACTTCAAGGGGTACTTCTGGAGGGTTTAAAGAGAAACCGTGACCAAGAATTTAACTTTATCCCAATCAGTAGCTGATACCCCCTTTTACATGAGAAATCTATTCCTTTTCACAAACAGACCATCAGGGGGCGCTGTATGGCTGATATTGTGGTGAAACCCCTCCCACAGGAAACTGTGAGGACCATGGTCCTGGCAGTTTCCTGTCTGTGAACCTCGTTGCATTGTGGGAAATAGCTGTTTACAGCTGTTTCGAACTGCCAAAAAAGCAAGCAGCATCTCCTTCCAGTGACATAATCTGCCAGCAGTAAAAATGTCACTATTTTACAATGGGCAAACACTGACTAAATCATTTATACATAATTATTGTAAAAATGAAGCACTTTTTATTAATTTTCACTGGAGTTCCTCTTTAAGGCAGGGGTAGGGAACCTATGGCTCGGGAGCCAGATGTGGCTCTTTTGATGGCTACATCTGGCTCACATACAAATCAGTAGGGGTTGATTCACTAAGCTACACTGCTCAAGCAGCACAGCTTAGGCCGCGTTCACATTACAAACGTGGACGGGCACGCATGCGGACCACAACGCGTACGAACGCACGCCATCCGCGTTTGTATGCGTTGCGTGGCTGATCCCATCATCAAAAAATGCGTGCAGCATGCGTTCCCGGACCGCATAGGTCCGGAACGCATGCAGTGTGAACATCAGACAGTGCACTCTATGCACTGTCTGATGTCGTGCGTGTCGGCATCCTGCACGCGTTTCCAAAACGCGGCTGGAAACGCGTGCAGTGTGAACGGGGCCTAAGTGTGGCAGCGCAAGTAACATTTTCATAGTAGGCACGCTACTGCTGTAGCAAGCACTGCTAACTTACTAACGCTACCCCCAAAACTAATGGCTGCTCCAGTTGTCCCACCCTGGATCCTGTCAGGTCCAGTGACTTTGTAGAACGAGATCCCTGCACTTTGATTGGCCCAATAGGCTGTCTGTCACTTGACAAGCAGCCTATTGGTCCAAAGGGATGTCGTCTTACAAAGTGAATCAATCCCCAAGTCAGCTAGCTAATTGTACAAGCTGTTAGTCGGTATTTCTCCTGTCTGGCCCTCGGGGAAATTGCTGATGTTGCTGAAACCCAAGAGAAGCTAAAGACGTGTCGGACACTTCCGCTGCCAGGAGGATCAACTGTATACACGTCACCATGGCAACAGGAATGTAAGCCCTCTGCTGCGCATGCGCACTGTCCCAGTTTGAAACATATTGTATGGCTCTCACGGAATTACATTTTAAAATATGTGGCGTTTATGGCTCTCTCAGCCTAAAAGGTTCCTGACCCCTGGTTTAAGGGGTACTTAGGATTAGTGAAGTTTAGCCGTTTTACAGCAGACCTGAACTCATAACTTCCTCTCTGTTCTAGAAGATAAGTAACAGCATAATAGCCTTAAAAGAAAAGCATTTATTTGTTACAGCTGATACAAATCCTGCAATGAATCTGTAGTTTTAGCTAAACTCTCTAAACACATACAGGGTGCATTTCTCTGTTTTCCTTCTGCCCTGTGCAAGAATTCAGGTCCGTTTTCATTTCAAGAAAATGATAAATCATTATATAAACACCACTCAAGGGCAGTGGCGTAACAAAGTAGCTTGGGGCCCCAGGGTGATTTTTACATGGGGCCCCAAGCACTGCATTGATATAGCAGAGCTGCCCAATTCCCAAGTGCTTCAGGAACGCCTTAAGTGGGCGTTTAAGCATAGAATAGAATGCCTAGCCTCCCCTTCCTCGAGCTTGGCGACAAGAGCATGTCGCCAATTTTGGAGAGTGATAGCGCGGCGGTGGTGGTGGTGGGGGCAGGGAACATTGCCTCTGTGTACCTCCCCCACACACACACACCCCGCCTCGAGTACACTTTAAAGGACACCCGAGGCGAAAATCAACTAATGAAAAAAAGCGATTGTATCTATCTTCCTTCTCCTAAAAAGGACTTTTAAAGATATTCCACAGTTTTATTTTATGTTTAAAGAGACACTGAAGCGAGACTAAATCTCGCTTCAGCCCTCATATATAGCAGGGGCACGTGTGCCCCTGCTAAAACGCCGCTATCCCGCGGCTTAACGGGGGTCCCTTCACCCCCAACCCACCCCCCAAACCTTGGTCGCAGACTTGGTCGCTTTTCCCCTCTTTCTGGAGGCAGGGCTAACGGCTTCAGCCCTGCCTCCCAGCGCGTCTATCAGACGCGCATCGCCGCCTCTCCCCCGCCCCTCTCAGTGAAGGAAGACTGAGAGGGGCGGGGTAGAGGCGGAGATACGCGTCTGACAGACGCGCGTGGGGCAGGGCTGCGGCGGTTAGCCCTGCCCCAATGCGGAAGCGCTGCCCCACATTACGGAGGGGATTTGGGGGGACAGGGACCCCCGTTAAGCCGCGAGATAGCGGCGGTTTAGCAGGGGCACACATGCCCCTGCTAGCTATGAGGTCTGAAGCGAGATCTATTCTCGCTTCAGACTCTCTTTAAATCTACTTTTTAAGCATTAACTGTTTTAGTGTTTTTGCTCGATGACACATTCATTGAAGTATGCCAGAGCTAAAATCTATGACCTATTTGACCCTTTTTATCTCTGTTTTGCTCAGAAGCCATTTTTTGCTAGGAAAGTGTTTTATAGTTGGAATTTCTTATCAGTGAGGGTCACACTGTAGCCTCTTCCTGTCTGAGTCAGGACTGAGTCAGCCACTTACATACCTGATATTTAACTCTTTCAGGCAAATAAAGAAAAAAAGGAACACAGCCTAGTTATTTGTGTGCTTGGCACTGTACATACCCATGTCTATCTCATCATGTCACATGTCACCTCGGGTATCCTTTAAGTGACAAGACTATTTACTCTGTACAGCGCTGTGAAAAATGTCAGCGCTTTATAAATTCTAAATAATAATAATACTGTTGCCATGGTTGCACTTAAATATATCATTTTAAAATACCTTGTTTGGCTGTGCATTGAATGCTATGAGTTTTTAAATGGTTTGTACAGTAGGTGGGTTTTTATATCCATTTCTGTATATCCGGTTCATATTTTTGTAGAAATAATAGAATGGTGCTGAAGTGTTCTTTGCTTATAACGTCCTTGCTCTTGTCTCGTGCAGAGGGCTCAGCGGCAGCCTCGCTGAGGAGAGGCCAGGGTATCTCTTCTGCCTCCCTGAACACGGGCTTCATCGCACCCCATTGCATGGCGGCCTGCTTCACCCGCTGACTCCTGCCAAGCTGGACCCCTTCGCATTGTGTGAGGAGGCTGCCAGATACCCCCCTGCGTTCCCCAGTGACTGCCAAGTGCCCACTACTCATCCTACCGCCCAAGAGAATGATACACACGGAGCAACAGCAGAGGGCGTCCCTCGTATCCGAGATGCCTCCACAATCACAGGTGAGAAAATCAGCTCAGTAGTATTACCTTACTGTATCCCTGCATTTAAAGAGACTCTGTAACAAAATGTTTAGCCTTATTTCTTTTATCCTATAAGTTCATATACCTGTTCTAATGTAGTCTGGATTACTGCAGCCTTTTCTAGTTGCACTGTCTCTGTAATATATCTAATCTTCTTTTCTTTGTCAAGCTTTGTGGATCCAGTGAGGAATGCACTGCCTCTGCTGTGATATGGAGAAGTTATGCACGCCCCCTGCAGGCTCTGTGTGTGTGCTTTGTTTATTAGTCACAGACAGGTCTCTGCTCTCTATTTCAGCTTGTCTGAGGGGGGAGCTAGCTGCCCATGCTGAGAAACTGAGAATCCCTGACTGGAGTTCACTATGTAATAAAAACTTGTAGTATACTGTAACATGATATATATATATATAATACAGTGGCTTGCAAAAGTATTCGGCCCCCTTCAAGTTTGCCACATTTTGTCATATTACTGCCACAAACATTAATCAATTTTATTGGAATTCCACGTGAAAGACCAATACAAAGTGGTGTACACGTGAGAAGTGGAACAAAAATCATACATGATTTCAAACATTTTTTACAAATAAATAACTGCAAACTGGGGTGTGCGTAATTATTCAGCCCCCTTTGGTCTGAGTGCAGTCAGTTGCCCATAGATATTGCCTGATGAGTGCTAATGACTAAATAGAGTGCACCTGTGTGTAATCTATTGTCAGTACAAATACAGCTGCTCTGTGACGACCTCAGAGGTTGTCCAAGAGAATACTGGGAGCAAGAATACCATGAAGTCCAAAGAACACACCAGACAGGTCAGGGATAAAGTTATTGAGAAATTTAAAGCAGGCTTAGGCTACAAAAAGATTTCCAAAGCCTTGAACATCCCACGGAGCACTGTTCAAGTGATCATTCAGAAATGGAAGGTGTATGGCACAACTGTAAACCTACTAAGACAAGGCCGTCCACCTAAACTCAGACTGAACAAGGAGAGCGCTGATCAGAAATGCAGTCAAGAAGCCCATGGTGACTCTGGACGAGCTGCAGAGATCTACAGCTCAGGTGGGGGAATCTGTCCATAGGACAACTATTAGTCGTGCACTGCACAAAGTTGGCCTTTATGGAAGAGTGGCAAGAAGAAAGCCATTGTTAACAGAAAAAGCATAAGAAGTCCCGTTTGCAGTTTGCCACAAGCCATGTGGGGGACACAGCAACCATGTGGAAGAAGGTGCTCTGGTCAGATGAGACCAAAATGGAACTTTTTGCCCAAAATGCAAAACGCTATGTGTGGCAGAAAACTAACACTGCACATCACTCTGAACACACCATCCCCATTGTCAAATACTGTATGGTGGTAGCAGCATCATGCTCGGGGGATGCATCTCTTCAGCAGGGACAGGGTAGCTGGTCAGAGTTGATGGGAAGATGGATGGAGCCAAATACAGGGCAATCTTGGAAGAAAACCTATTTGAGTCTGCAAAAGACTTGAGACTGGGGCAGTGGTTCACCTTCCAGCAGGACAACGACCCTAAACATAAAGCCAGGGCAACAATGGAATGGTTTAAAACAAAACATATCCATGTGTTACAATGGCCCAGTCAAAGTCCAGAGCTAAATCCAATCAAGAATTTGTGGCAAGATCTGAAATCTGCTGTTCACAAACGCTGTCCATCTAATCTGACTGAGCTGGAACTGTTTTGCAAAGAAGAATGGGCAAGGATTTCAGTCTCTAGATGTGCAAAGCTGGTAGAGACATACCCTAAAAGACTGGCAGCTGTAATTGCAGCTAGGGTTGCCAGGTCGGCTGATGGAGAAAACCGGACAGGGGGTGGAGTTAGGGGTGGAGTTAGGGGCGGAGTCAGAAGCGCACTTTTATGTAGAGTGGGGCTAAGCAATGGGCTTTTTAAAAAATTTTTTTATAGTATTTATATCGCACTGACATCTTCTGCAGCACATTACAGAGTACATAGCCATGTCACTAACTGTCCTCACCAGTAGTACTGGTCCAGTGCACATAAGAGACAGTTTTTCACCAGTAACTGCACATAAGAGACAGCTTTTCACCAGTAAATGCACATTATAAGAGACACCTTTTCGCCAGTAAATGCACATAATAAGAGACAGCTTTT
This sequence comes from Hyperolius riggenbachi, assembly GCF_040937935.1. NCBI lineage: Eukaryota > Metazoa > Chordata > Amphibia > Anura > Hyperoliidae > Hyperolius > Hyperolius riggenbachi. Next base: position 35,802,208 of record NC_090657.1, on the reverse strand, counting down.
CCCCAGTAAATGCACAAGAGACAGCTTTTCACCAGTAAATGCACATAATAAGACACAGCTTTTCACCAGTAAATGCACATAATAAGAGACAGCTTTTCACCAGTAAATGCACATAATGACAAACAGCCAGTGTTCCCAGTATATGTAGCCAGGGATATATGTGCCCAGTATATGTAGCCAGGGGGTATATATGTCCCAGTATATGTAGGCAGGGGTGTAAATGTCCCAGTATACGTAGGCAGGGGTATATATGTCCCAGTATATGTAGCCAGGGGGTATATGTGCCCAGAATAGGTAGCCAGGGGGGTATATGTGCCCAGAATAGGTAGCCAGGAGCTATATGTGCCCAGAATAGGTAGCCAGGGGCTATATGTGCCCGGAATAGGTAGCCAGGGGCTATATGTGCCCGGAATAGGTAGCCAGGGGGTATATGTGCCCAGAATAGGTAGCCAGGGGGTATATGTGCCCGGAATAGGTAGCCAGGGGCTATATGCCCAGAATAGGTTAGGTAGCTAGGTGCCCCCCCCCCCCCCGCAGGAGGAGAACAGTGCAGCAGAGAGAGAGCTGGGAGCAGCGGTGGAGAAGGGGGGCAATCTCCCCCCCCCCCTTCCCTCACCTTAGGGTGCTCTCTCTCCCCCGCTGTCTCCTCCAATATGATGTGCAGGCTGGCGGGTGGCTGCGGGCGGAACTTACCTCTGTGTCGCAGGCGCCGGAAGTTCGGGTCCCGCAGCCGCTGAGATTCGACTCAAAAAAGATCCGGATCAAAGATTCGAATCATTCATGAGCCGGACAACACTATTCAGACTGATTAGTGTTGTCCGGCTCATGAATGATTCGGATCTTTGATCCGGATCTTTTTTGAGTCGAATCTCAGCGGCTGCGGGACCCGAACTTCCGGCGCTGGAGCGACACAGAGGTAAGTTCCGCCTGCAGCCACTCGCCAGCCTGCACATCATCCTGGAGGAGACAGCGGGGGAGAGAGAGCACCCTAAGGTGAGAGAAGGGGGGGGAGATTGCCCCCCTTCTCCACCGCTGCTCCCAGCTCTCTCTCTGCTGCGCTGTTCTCCTCCTGCGCTGCGGGGGGGTTCTAAACCGGACAACTTAATTGTCCGGTTTAGCATGCCTTTTTGCACCGGACACAGCGCACAAAAACCGGACTGTCCGGTGTAAAACCGGACACCTGGCAACCCTAATTTGCAGCAAAAGGTGGTTCTACAAAGTAGTGACTCAGGGGGCTGAATATTTACACACACCCCCTTTGCAGTTATTGATTTGTAAAAAATGTTTGGAATGATGTATGATTTTCATTCCACTTCTCATATGTACACCACTTTGTATTGGTCTTTCACGTGGAATTCCAATAAAATTGATCAATGTTTGTGGCAGTAATGTGACAAAATGTGGAAAACTTCAAGGGGGTCGAATACTTTTGCAAACCACTGTATCTATATACATACATACAAACATCACTTCCTGGTTAGCGGCCATGTTTTTTGTTTGTAAACACTGCCTAAAACTGGCAATTAAAAGCTAGGATCACATCAGAGAGCGGCGGAAACGGCAAAGAGGGATCCAGGAGATCACAGTGACTCGATTGGTATTTTTTTTATTGTACAAATCGGACAGCACAGATTCTCTTTAATGAGGAGCTGTCAGCCATACTAGCTCAGAAAAAAAACCACATATATAAGTAGATAAATAGTTGCTCTATTTACATAATATTACATATATATTACATGTATTGCACTGTCCACATTTTGATTTTAGTGATTTTTCTATAGTAAAAAAGAGAAAATCCTTCCTATCGTTTCCTATTTTAACTGTGGCTATTTTTAAGCCAATCCTGATGTCATTTCCTACCTTACTCTCCTCTGCCTGATTTGCCCGCCGTTCACTATAGAAAGTGCATTGTCTCAGCATGAGAAATTTTGGCCAATCAGAGAAGAACAGAGGTGTGGGAGGGGAAAACTAAAGGGAAAGAGGCTTCAGCCAATCAGGCTGCATTAGTTAAGTCTGAGGGGAAAGTAGAGAAGCAAAAAAGGACAACCCAGCATGCCCTGCAACTTCCTTTGTGTGTACCAAATTTTGTGTGTACCAAATAAGAGTCAGGTAAACAGGAGAATGATCATTTATCAACAAGAAAAGTAATAGTGATTTTAACTGTTGGTTTGCCTGGTTAGCATCCTTATTATTTATCAGATAAAAATAAAGATTTGATTTTATGCCTGACAGTTACGCTTTAAAGAGGAACTGTAGTGAAAATAACATAATGAATAAAATTGCTTATTTTTTACAATATTTATTTATAGACTATTTTTAGTCAGTGTTTGCCCATTGTAAAATTTTTCCTCTCCCTGATTGACATTCTGAAATGTATCACTGGTGGTGACATTTTTTCGTTCTGCCAGGTGATCTGTACAGAATGTTCATTACTGTCACTGAGAATTCATGTGCACAGAGGGAGATATTGCTTGCTTTGGCCCCGATGATCTATTCGAGAAGAGAGAGAAAGATTTCTGGTGGGAAAGGGTGTATCATCAGCTACTGATTGGAATGAACTTCAATCTTTAATTAAAATTCCTCTTTAAAATGTTAGTGTGTTTTACATAAATCTCCACTCTGGCTTATGATGTTTTTGATTTTTTTTTTACCTGAATAGTGTGGAATTTATCATAGTCTGCAATGTTTAAAGTTTTGCATTGTTAAATGTTTTTTTTTATAACTTGGCTGGCTGCGCTTGCAAAACGGCCTTCCTGTACCAGAGCTCAATGCTGCTTGGCTGAGAGACCAGCAAATCTGTGAATCGGTCAAACGCTACCTCCAGTCCAATCATCAGCCATCTGAGATATTCAGATAGGCCCAGGGCACACCAAAACCGCTAGCAGATCGTCAAAACGCTAGCGGTTTTGGGAGCAGAGAGCCGATATTTGCCGGGTGCACACCGAGCGGATTTTGTATGCGATCCGCCGGCCGCATCAGCATCCACGTGGCTAATGTATCTCTATGGGCTGGTGCACACCGGCGGTTTGAGGTTTTAAGCAAACCGCAAACGTGCAGCAAGAGGCACATTTGCAGCTTGCTAAAAACCTCAAACCACCGGTGTGCACCAGCCCATAGAGATACATTAGCCACGCGGATTTTCAAGCGGATTCGGCTGGCGGATCCGCCCGGGGTGCACTGGGCCTGAGTGAGGATGGATCCACACTATAAGCGCTTTTGTGAGCGCTTGCGTTTAATTAGCGCTTGCTAAGCGTGTGTTAAAATCGCTGTAATTCAAAATCGCTGTAAAAATCGCAGCAATCACGTACGTTTTTGCGTACGCGATCAAGGCAATCACTGCGATTTTTACCGCGATTTTATTGAAAGTGAATGGGAGTGATTTTTTTTAACAAGCACTTACAAAAGCGCTTATAGTGTGGATCCGGGCCTAAGGCTTCTTTTTCATGGGCGGCTGAACTGCTCGCTTGTTGGGCAGTTCAGCTTCTCAGCCGAATGGTAGCATTTGGTAATACCACACTTCACCTTTGACACTGGGTGTTGTTACCCAGCAGCCAAAAAAAGTTTGAGGGCGGCCATGCTCAGCTGTAACTCCATAAGGGGGCTGTCTGTCTACCATCCGTGCTGAGTGCTAACAAGCGCCCAGCTGGTGAACAGGTTGTAAATTCACCCCCTTCTGCTGAATTGGGTGCGGCATTTGCACGAATGACGGTTAACAATGTTACGGATCCCTGTCCATTCATGGCTGTTCAGCGCCCCTGGGATCCAACCTTAAAGTGTACCCAAGGTGAAAATAATCTGATGAGATAAACAATTATATTTATTCTCCTACTCCTAAAGGCCCATACACACGTCTGATTTTTTCGAACGATGGATCGTTTGAATGTCCCGTCGTTCACCCGCCAAATCGGGCGTGTGTACAGACTGTCATTCGCGTGATAAGACTGAGTTTGAGCGATCCGCCAGCCTCAATTCACTAAGATCATGCTGGATATAATAAGGCAAGAGAAAACTTACCTCCACACAGTGAGAGAGTTATCGTATCTCTTCATTCCTTAAGTTACCTCCTCTGTAGTTAAGTTACCTCCTCTGTAGTTAAGTTACCTCCTCTGTAGTTAAGTTACCTCCTCTGTAGTTAAGTTACCTCCTCTGTAGTTAAGTTACCTCCTCTGTAGTTAATTTACCTCCTCTATAGTTATTTTCACACGCAGTTAATAAACAGCCTGTCTTTAACTCTGGAGTTATTTTAAGGATCGAAGAGTTAACGTAAATACAGAAGAGTTAACTTTAGGTTTGCCTGAGGTAAAATGTTTCCTGAATCCGACATGCCTTATCACCATGGTGATAACTCTAGAAACGTTATTAAAGACAGGAGGTAAGCTTAGTGAATTGAGGCCAAAATCTTAATTTCGGGAAAACACGGCATGTAACATTAGTAGCCAGGGCCGGGCCGAGGCAGAGGCGAGAGAGGCTCCAGCCTCAGGGTGCAGTGCAGGAGGGGCCCCGGGGCTGGGCCGAGGCAGAGGCAAGAGAGGCTCCAGCCTCAGGGTGCAGTGTAGGAGGGGCCCCGGGGGCTGGGCCGAGGCAGAGGCGAGAGAGGCTCCAGCCTCAGGGTGCAGTGTAGGAGGGGCCCCGGGAGGCTGGGCTGAGGCAGAGGTGAGAGAGGCTCCAGCCTCGGTGCAGTGTAGGAGGGCCCCAGGGACTGGGCCGAGGCAGAGGCGAGAGAGGCTCCAGCCTCAGGGTGCAGTGTAGGAGGGGCCCCGGGGGCTGAGCTGAGGCAGAGGCGAGAGAGGCTCCAGCCTTGGTGAAGTGTAGGAGGGCCCCGGGGGCTGGGCCGAGGCGAGAGAGGCTCCAGCCTCGGTGCAGTGTAGGAGGGGCCCCGGGGGCTGGGCCGAGGCAGAGGCGAGAGAGGCTCCAGCCTCAGGGCGCAGTGTAGGAGGGGCGCACGTCTTACTTAGCTATCATCCCCCTATTGTGTTTCAAGCAGAGAGAAATAAGAAAAGGGGACACATGGCAGTGACTGCAAGCCAGATAACTAGAGATTAACCCCCTTGGCATTCTGATTCTTTCCGGATTTTAGGATCTAAGAGCGGTACAATGTTTTTGCACCCTTCAGACCCTAAAACCTGGAAAAAATCACGCTACCAGGGAGATCTGCAGCAGTTTTTCAATCATTCACCTCCGTGGCTCCAGCGCTGCAGTTATGCCTCCATCCTCCGGGTGGCACTGCAACTCTAAAGTGAAATTGCCGGCTGTTGTCATGACGACAGCCGGCGATCTCACCAGCAGGAAGCAGAGCCCCAGAGGAGAGGAAGAAGAGTGGCGGCCGATGTCAGGACCCCCCGGGAGGTATGCAGAAACGCCCACTGCGCGCATTGCTCTGTATACAGCCTCCGGCCGCTACCCCGAGCAGAGGTCGGCATTACCGCTTTCAGTTGCGGTTTTCTGCCCCGACCCTAGCTCGGGAATACCGCCAAGGAGGTTAAGGTGTTGGTGAGTTTGGGGGCCCTGGGGCGCTTCTCAGTCTAATAGCAATCAGTGTATGACGGTGGGGTGGGATGGATTGAGGGACGCACTTTGGTGTGTCTGTCCCGGCTCTGTTAGTGGTTGTAACTCTGAGAAAGCCGTGTCCTTCAATTACCAGCCAGCCTCCAAGAGTTGGGCTTAAGCTGGCCATACACTGGTCGATTTGCCATCAGATCGACCAACAGATAGATCCCTCTCTGATCGAATCTGATCAGAGAGGGATCGTATGGCTGCCTTTACTGCAAACAGATTGTGAATCGATTTCAGCATGAAACCGATCACAATCTGTGGAGCTACTGCTGCCGCCGCCCCCGCCAGCTGTACATTACCTGATCCGGCCGGCGCGAGTCCTCCGCTCTCCACTGTCTTCTTCTCTGCTCTGGGCTCCAGCTTCACTGTACTTCCTGTCCGGGGAAGTTTAAACAGTAGAGGGCGCTACAGGAAGAAGTGAAGCCAGCCGGAACCCAGCGGAGAAGGAGAAGCGGTGACAGCGGCGAAACGCGCCGGCCGGATCAGGTAATGTATTGCCGCTAGAGTCGGTCGTCGGACATTCGAATGCCACTATCGACGTACTCCCGACCCGCCGGCGATCAAGCGAAATCTTCCGCACGGACGGATAGACGGGAACGATCGATTTCGGATGGAAATCGATCGTTCTGTCAGTGTTTGCGCAACGATTTCACAGCAGATTCGATCACAGTGATCGAATCTGCTGTAGATCGGCAGGAAAATCGTTAGGTGTATGGGCCCCTCCAGTCTCATAAGGGTTAGTGATGAGGATCCTGTACATGCCTTACTTTTGTCTATACAGAACGTTTCTTTGTGAGAGCCTCCAGAAAACCGGAATATTGCTGTTGTGAACTGTGCAGCTTATGTAAACTATCGCCAGGTCTTTCCACCCAGCCAGGTTCACAGCAAAACCCCAAGCTGCTAATGTCCCATACCTCCAGCAGAGGGCAGTATTTCTCTTCTATGCTGCAACCTTTCCTGCCTTCTGTCCTGAAGTTCTGCAGTCGCAGGCCCTTCTGCAACAAGATGTGTGGGAGATGATCGATGCTGGATCCTAGGCGACAAACCTCTAGCGATTTTACGGCCCGATCGACCATCCAATTCCTTAATTTTATTGCAGCATGTCCACCCAATCGATGCTATGATTGATTTTGGGCCGTAATCGGTCAAATTCATCGATCATGCATGCATGGGTTGCTGTACCCCCAAGTGTAAAATGATTCCCAGTGTCCTGACACCCCCGTTACTGCAGTTGCCTACCACAGTGATCTGCAAACTTGGCTCTCCAGCTGTTAAGGAACTACAAGTCCCACAATGCATTTGCCTTTATGAATCATGACTGTGGCTGTCAGACTCTTGCAAAGCTTTGTGGGACTTGTAGTTCCTTACAGAGACTCTAACAAAAAAATAGTTCCCCTTGGGGGTACTCACCTCGGGAGGGGGAAGCCTCAGGGTCCCAATGAGGCTTCCCCCTCCCCTGTAGCTGCAGGCAGTCCAGCGCTGGCTCCCCCGAAGTCTCCGGCAATTCTGGCTCGACAAGCCTGACAAGCTACATTTATTTTCCTTCCCTGGCTCCAGCAGGGGGCGCTGTTGCGGCTCTCAGCACAGAGATAGGCGGAAATATCTGATCTCTGACGGGTCCGCACTACTGCGCAGGAGCAGGAGACTTGCGCCTGCGCAATAGAGCGGCCCGACAGCGATCGCCTATTTCCGCCTATCTCCGAGCGGAGAGCCGATACTGTGCCTGCGCTGGAGCCGGGAAGGTAAATATTTACATCCCCGCCGTTCCGGGAGCTTTTTCGCCGCCGCCGTGGGACACAGGAGGACGGGTGATGCCTCGATAGGATCCGGAGGCTTCCCCCTCCCAAGGCGAGTACCCACCAGGGGAGGTTTTTCTCGTTACAGGTTTTGCTGGAGAGCCAAGTTTGTAGATCATTGGCCTACCACATAGCACCAGCCCACGTCACACACACACGTCACACACACACGTCACACACACACGTCACACACACGTCACACACACGTGCCACGTGGTACAAGCTATCACGGTACTGGCTTTTGCAGTAATGGGGTTGTCAGTGGAAGGATGCAGGGAGTCGTGCCAGGGGACAGGTGAGAATCTTCAGAGCATGGCGCAGGTGGGGGGAAGGGTATTTTACACATAAGGGGCGGCCATGCAGGTGCTTCCTCTGTCTGACCATTGTAAGTATGCACACAGCTTATGTTGGTGAGTGCATGGTGTACATGGGTGTATTTTGTTAGCTCCCTTGTGAGTTTAGTATGATGCACTATCTGTCCCAGGAGAGGACGGCAGGATATGCGCGCCTAATCTTTTATATAGGTTTGATGCAATGAATGTCTGCACTATGCATGTTACAGGGCCAGAGTTAGGCCATCTACAAATACCTGGGTACTTCTGCATAGTGTAGGTGACTACTCAAGGGAATGCATCTTTTTGTAACTAAGAACCCGGCTTTTAACTAAGCTGTAGGGATAGCAGTGGTGCCTGGATGATTTATTCCTGTGAATGCAGTTGTTTGAATATTTGCATGCGAGTGTACAAAGTTAACCATCTTTGGCTGTACGATCGACCATTCAATTCAATCATTATATCGACTTGAGTGAGAATCGAGTATGCTTCAATATGCCCCATTGATGAAAAGCGGGTGATAACATATTGAAACAACCAGTTTCGTTGATCAGACAGGATGGATTTTGGTAGATTTCCCAGGAATCGCCTACATTTCATTCAATCGACACTGAACTGATTTCTGCATTCAGAGCATCCAACATCAGATCGATTAGTGAAGGTGAATTGCTTAGGATATCGCTGGTAGTCTGTGGGCCACTAGTTGATTGCCTTTTCGATTAACCACGCCAAAGTTTATCACCCAATATAGTCAACTGCTTAGTCGATTGAAGCACAATCCCTAGATGTATGGCTACCTTAAAGTGAACCAGAGAAGAAGCACCCTCCTGTATTTTACCATATGTATCAGTGGGAACATAAGAGAAAACACCTACCCTGCTCTCTGTTTCATCCTTCACTGCTCAGCCTGCTTCTAATCAGCTCTGATAAAATCCCCGACTGAGCATTCAGTCTGGCTTTGCTCAGGAATCATTATAGCTGAGTCTGTTTTCACTGATGTCTTTTCAAGCCCAAGCCTGCCACCTTGTGGCTCTGCTATAATGACTCCGCTACAATGATTCCTGAGCAAAGCCAGACTGAATGCTCAGTCTGGGATTTTATCAGGGCTGCTTAGAAGCAGGCTGAGCAGTGAAGGATGAAACAGAGAGCAGGGTAGGTGTTTTCTCTAATGTTCCCACTGATATATATGGTAGAATACAGGAGGGTGCTTTGTCTCTGGTTGTTCTTTTGGATTTTCAGCATCACTTAAAGTGGAACTGAATACTAAAAAAAAAAAAAAACAAGTGTTTCAGTTACCTGGGGCTTCTGCCAGTCACTTGCAGCATTCCAGTCCTGCACCGGTCCTCCACGATCCTCCGTTCTCCCGCCGCCAGCTAGTTTCATTACCGTGGAGGCGGCAACTGTGCCTGCATGCCCCGGGCCAAGCGTATCTTTCTTCGCGTTCCGGCCCGCAATAGTGTCCTGTGCTATTAGTGCAGGGCGTTATTGTGAGCGGGAATGCAGAGAAAGTTACGTGTGACTCTGGGTGCGCAGGTGCAGTTGCCATTGACTTATACGTTGGTGGCGGAAGAATGGAGGATCATGGGGGACCGGCGCGGGACGTGAAAGCTGCAAGGGGCTGGCAGAAGCCCCAGGTAAGTGAAACTTTTTCTCTCAGGCCTCATTCACACTGGAGCGTTTTACTAGCAATTTCAGCTTGTCTGTAAATCGCTAGAGTTTGAAAAAGCGCTACGGTAGTGTTCACACTATATTAATCGCCAGTGATTAGTGGTTTGCTGAAATCTCAAACTTGGTGCACGCAGCATTTTTAAAGCGATTGTGTTTCAATGTTAAAGAATCACAAAACGCAAATCGCTCCAAAATGGCTTTCCTGTACAGTGAAAAAACACTTTGCAAAATTCCCAGCGTTTTGCGATTCCCAGTGTGAATGGAGCCTCAGTCCTTCTAACCTGTTAAGGCAGCCATACACTGGTCGATTGCCACCAGATCGACCAGCAGATAGATCCTTCTGTGATCGAATCTGATCAAAGAGGGATCTATTGGCTGCCTACACTGCAAACGGATTTTGAATCGATTTCACTATGGAATCGATTCACAATCTGTGGATCTGCCGCTGCCGCCGCCCCCTGCATACATTACCTGATCCGGCCGGCGCAAGTCCCCCGGTCTCCGCTGTCTCTTCTCCGCTTTGGGCTCCAGCTTCACTTTACTTCCTGTCAGGGGAAGTTTAAACAGTAGAGGGCGCTCTACTGTTTAAACTTCCCCTGACAGGAAGTGAAGGCAGCCGGAGCCCAGCAACGGAGAAGGGTCAGTGGGGAGACGCGCCAGCTGGATCAGGTAATGTATTGCCGCTAGCTTCGGTCGTCGGACATTCCAACGCCGCTATCGACGCACTCCCGACCTGCCGGCGATCGAGCAAAATTTTCCGCAAGGATAGATCTATCAGATTGATCGATTTCGGAACGTAAATCGGTCGACCGGTCAGCGTTTCTGTATCGATTTCACTGCAGATCACAGTGATCGAATCTGCTGTCTATCGGCGGGAAATCGAGTAAGTGTATGGGCACCTTTATGCCTGGTACACACGATTAGATTTTCAGGCAGATTCCTTGCCAGATCGAATATTTCCAACATGTCTGATCTGATTTCCGATCGATTTTCCATAGAAGTGAATGAAATCAGATCGGACATGTTAGAAATAATCGATCTGGCAAGAAATCTGATTGATAATCTCATCGTGTGTGCCAGGCATTGCTATGTCTATGTCTATCTGCTGTTTCCTCCCTGAGGTCTTCCTGTACAGAAATTATCTTTCCCATCTGCTTCTGCTTCTCTGCCTGTAATTACTAGGAGTGTAGATAATACACCTGTAATATCAGCCAACCCAGCCTATTGCCTGAGGGTGATATTTAATTCTGAGTGGTCATTAGCTACCTCCTGTCACCTCAGTCTTTAGGTGGCCATACACCGGTCGATTTGCCATCAGATTCGACCAACAGATAGATCCCTCTCTGATCAAATGTGATCAGAGAGGGAGCGTATGGCTGCCTTTACTGCACACAGATTGTGAATCGATTTCAGCATGACACTGATCACAATCTGTAGAGCTGCCGCTGATCGAGCAAAATCTTCCGCAAGGACAGGACCGATGGAAACGATCAATTTCGGATGGAAATCGATCGTTTGGTCAGCGTTTGCGCGACGATTTCACAGCAGATTCGATCACAGTGATCGAATCGGCTGTGTATCGGCGGGAAAATCAGTAAGTGTATAAGCACCTTTTAGAATATATCCAGCATCAGCGCCTTCCCTCAACTCCTGCTACTAAAGATCTTGTGTGTCCTCATCATTTCCCATCTTGACTATTGTAACTCCTTCTTCTATGGCCCTTCAGCAGACAGACTGGCACCTCTGCTGTGTTTACTGAACTTGATTGCTGATCTTCTCCACCTCTTTCCCTCTGATGCTGACAATCTTATAAATCTCTCCACTTGATGTTCCCTATATAGAAAATCCAGTTCAATATGTCACACACAAATGATTTGTTATAACCCGTCTCTTCCTTGCATTTCATCAGACATATAACCCTAACTGTCACTTCCTTTCTGCACATGGAAATCTCCAATCCTCTTTCTTGGTCACCTCCCAGTACACTCACATCCAGGACTTCTCACAGGCTGCTTCCCTCCTTTGGTTTACCTCTCCATATCTATTATAACCTGCAGTCAGATATCAGTTCCCTAAATTAAGTTTTCTTTCTGACTGACCTCCTCCTTAGCCATAGTAACAGTCCTGTGTGTGCTGTGCTTGGAGGGATATTGCCATGAGACTTTGCAGAAACTGCTTCCAAAGAATAAGGCTAGGCGCCTCTGGCCTTATCCTTTGGAATTTCAGTTGCTTCCCTTTTTTTATTGCCTGAGGAAGTGGGCTATAGACCTGTGAAACGCATTGCAACATTATTGGAGTGAACAATAAATTTCATTTTTGTCCAAAACTGACATAGACAGTCTTCAATAAGGAGGTAAGTCTACCACTGCCTGACTTTTAAACAGCCAGCTCCCCCCGTTTTTTCCAATTCCTTTTGGCTCTGGTATTCTTTAAAGTGGATCCGAGATAAACTTTTACTCATTGCATAGTTGTGTTCCTTTCATATAGTTTATAGGGCATTCCTCAAGCCAAATACTTTTTTTGTTTTGTTTTAATACTCTATAAACTAAACAAGCCTGGCCCACAGTTTTTTAGAGTGCCTTGGCACTGTAGAAAGCAGGGCCGGTGCTACCATAGAGGCAAAGGGGGCAATTGCCCCAGGGCCCCAGAGGTTGTAGGGGCCCCCAGTGGCTACAAGAGGAAAAAATGTTTTTTCAAATCGACCTTATAGTTTTTGAGAAAATCGATTTGAAAGTTTCAAAGGAAAAAAATACACATTTAAAAACTTGCGGACTTTAATGGTTAATAGCAAATCCACCTTAAATGCTAGAAACCCTAAATTTGCAGGACATGTTAAGGAGATCACTGGGAATAAGAGGAAAAAACAATTTTTCAAAAAGACCTTATAGTTTTTGAGAAAATCGATTTTAATGTTTCAAAGGAAAAAAGTATACTTTTAAATGCGGTAAATGTCACTTTTAGTAGCAAGCCTAACGGTAGTGTAATTTTACATGCATCAAACGAAAGTGCAATAAATTTCCTGACGGGGTTTCCAGGGGGTCCATATGCAGCCGCAGCACTTTGGCCAGGGATCGCTAAACAGCCGCAATATGGCTGTATGAAGATCCCTGGCATTTTTTCCTATTTTCCCAATTTTTTTTATGTTTAGTGTGGGAATTTTTTAAAAAAAAATTATGTGGGGTCCCCCCTCCTGAAACTTTTTAACCCCTTGTCCCCCATGCAGGCTGGGATAGCCAGAATGTGGAGCTCCGACCAATTGGGGCTTCACACCCTGACTATACCAGCTGCAAAAAAGGTCCCTTAATGACGATTTTTGGTCTGGGGTATCTGTTGGGGGGGGTTATTTTGCCCTGGGGCCCCATTGTTGCTTAAACCGGCCCTCGTATCAAGGGCTTATGGGAGCTCAGTCTGGGCAAGAGGAGGAGGAGGTTACTAGCCAGAGATTTCAGAGGCTGAAGGGAGGAGGATAGGGGACCGAATTTACACACAGGTGAGCTGATAGCATCTCTAGCCCTCAGCCTGTGACAATGTGACAAACAAAACATGGCTGCCCTCATTGTATCACAGGAATAAATAATCATAAACTTTTGAAGCTGTTTGCAGCTAGATATGCTGTGTAAACTAAACTTTATATCTAAACTTTATGTATCTAAACTTTAGATAAGATATATAGACAAGTTACTTGTTATAGTTAGATTTTCATCTCGGATCTGCTTTAATATATTTTACTTTTAGCATTGGTGCCTCTGAATTGTTGTTTTCTTTTTTTTTTTTTTTTATTGCTTCTTCAGAGTACTTAGCGCATTAACCCTCTGTGTTTCAGATGTGTGCACCAGCAGCGATGTGCCTGAGGTGGAGATCATCAGCTTGCTGCAGGAACAGCTCCCACTGTACACCCTACGTGCGAACACCACTCTGGGATATGACCAGGACAACTGGCTGCACACTCCACTGCTGCCCCCCGACCTTCCTCTCAGCCTCACCCCGGAACAGATAGAGGAGACGCTGAAGTATTTCCGTGAGTACACGTCGGCCGCACTGATTTTACTAAATGTTCCAATGATGCATCAGGATCCCCTCTTCACTGTCATACTCTGTACACCATGTACTTCCAACACATTTTCTAAGAAAGCCCATGGATAGGCATATTTCTAAGAATTAACCTTTACTGGAAATGTGCATCTTGACCAATCACCTGAAGTTGTCATCATACACGATGATACATTCTGTTTTCTGATTAAAACAATGAAGATCTGAGTACTTCTCATGGAGACAGGTAGAGTGGCCAGAATTGTTAAAAAGAACCTGAGGTGTGAGACCTATGGAAGCTGCCATATTTATTTGCCTCTCATCCGCTAATGCTTTAAGCCACTGGCCCAGAATCAGCATGCAGATCAGATGCTTTGGCTCTGGCCTGACTCCTCTGGCTGCATGCTTGTTGCAGGTGTGTGACTCAAACAAATAAAGCTAAAATTTCAACCTGACAGCCAGGCAACTGGCATTGTTTTATGAGGGAATGAAGTATGATGTTACCTTCAGTGAAAAGTATACAAATCCAACTGTGATTGATGAACGTCAGGGTCATCATCTGTCCGATGATCATCTGTCTGATGATGACCGATGGAATCTATATCATTTTCGGACAAAATAAGGAATTGTTTGCTGCATTGATTTCTAGCAGATTAAATCAAGTGATCAAATTGTCCTGATATAAATGCAAAAAAAGTCCAGTGTATGGCCACCTTTAGAAAACATATGGACGGTTTCTGAGATTACCTTTTATATGGACTTAGCGACACAAGGCCTATGAGACATGGACTGTTTCTGTGTTAGATACCTGAAGGCCACAGAGAGGAATGTGGTGGATACAGGCAGGGTAGGTTAGATATCTGAAGGACACAGAGAGGAATGTGGTGGACACAGGCAGGGTAGGTTAGGTATCTGAAGGCCACAGAGAGGAATGTGGTGGATACAGGCAGGGTAGGTTAGGTATCTGAAGGCCACAGAGAGGAATGTGGTGGACATGGGCAGGGTAGGTTAGATACCTGAAGGCCACAGAGAGGAATGTGGTGGACACACAGGCAGGGTAGGTTTGATGCCTGAAGGCCACAAAGAGGAATGTGGTGGACACAGGCAGGGTAGGATAGATACCTGAAGGCCACAGAGAGGAATGTGGTGGATACAGGCAGGGTACATTAGATACCTGAAGGCCACAAAGAGGAATGTGGTAGACACAGGCAGGGTAGGTTCGATACCTGAAGGCCACAGAGAGGAATGTGGTGGACACAGGCAAGGTAGGTTAGATATCTGAAGGACACAGAGAGGAATGTGGTGTACACAGGCAGGGTAGGTTAGATATCTGAAGGCCACAGAGAGGAATGTGGTGGACACAGGCAGGGTAGGTTAGATATCTGAAGGCCACAGAGAGGAATGTAAAAACAAGGAACACCAAGAGCCCCAATAGTGTAATATGTACTGGTAAATGGTTACTAGATAGAGTAAATATTAATACTCACAAACCAGGGTTACCATTAGGCAACTACTGTAAAGGCAGGTGGGGAGATTTTCCTGACCCCACTCAGGAATAAGAAGTCACTCTCTGTAGATGAGAAAAAGGGGTTCAACCCTCCACCCAATGTGGACTCAATATTATGCAGGAGAACAGAGGCGCCAAAAGGATAAAAGGAAGCTAAATGAGCTTAAAAACCAAATTCTTGGTAAATAGAGGAGGTAGTGGTGGACTTACCTCCTCCAAGTAGACACACAACGACTGTAGTAAACACAGTCAATATATTTTATTTATGAACTCCAAATATGCAACGCGTTTCGCAGGTTTGATCCCGCTTCATCAGGCAATAACAACGGAGCAATAGCATATGTGCTCAGTAGAAGAGCCAGGCTCCGTTGTTATTGCCTGATGAAGCGGGATCAAACCTGCGAAACGCGTTGCATATTTGGAGTTCATAAATAAAATATATCGACTGTGTTTACTACAGTCGTTGTGTGTCTACTTGGAGGAGGTAAGTCCACCACTACCTCCTCTATTTACCAAGAATTTGGTTTTTAAGCTTATTTAGCTTCCTTTTATCCTTTTGGCGCCTCTGTTCTCCTGCATAACAGAGACGAATGTGGTGGACATAGGCAGGTTAGGTTCGATACCTGAAGGCCACAGAGAGGAATGTGGTGGACACTGGCAGGGAAGGTTAGATATCTGAAGGCCACATAGAGGAATGTGGTGGACACAGGCAGGGTAGGTTAGATACCTGAACGCCACAGAAAGGAATGTGGTGGCGACAGGTAGGGTAGGCTAGATACCTGAAGGCCACAGAGGGGACTGTGGTGGAGACAGACAGCCAGGGTAGGATTATTGACACATTGCATGCCTAGAGCATGTGGAGGTGGATCACCCAGGTGTTTATGTATTCTACAGTATCTCCATCAGAGGTGATGGCTCTGGTGTGTGAACACAACATGCTTTGTTCTTTATCAGCCCCAGGGAGGGCCTAGGCGTCTGTCCCTTCAAGAGCCAACTGAACTTTGCTCCACACATGAGCACACAAACAGGCCAGACAGCACGTTGGTGCAGATATATTAATAGGCACAAGAGATTGCCAGTATAAAACCGAGATTAGGCATTAACTTGTGTGATAGCCATAACAAGGAAGTGACACCTCCACAATTGTTAACTTGACATATTTTCAGGGCTGTTTTCTATCACACCTAAAAATTCAGTGTTTGGGCTGTAATGGACAATTAAAGCTGCAATTCAGAAGCAATTTTATTACATATATATGTTTATTATTATTACTCATTTAATAGAACATACATTTACATTTATTAGGCAAAAAAAGGTTTTGGGGCAAACTTTTTTTTTTTTGCTTGATAACTTTGAAAGGTCCGCTTGCCTTAAAGAGAAACTCCAACCTAGAATTGAACTTTATCCCAATCAGTAGCTGATACCCCCTTTTACATGAGAAATATAATGATTTTCACAAACAGAGCATCAGGGGGCGCTGTATGACTGATTTTGTGCTGAAACCCCTCCCACAAGAAGCTCTGAGTACCTCGGTACTCTGGGCAAACTGCCACAATGTAACAATGTTCCAGACAGGAATTAGCTGTTTACAGCTGTCTCTAACAGCCAAAACAGCTAGGAGCAGCTACATAACCTGCCCACAGTAAAAATGTCACCATGTAATAAATGTCAGAATGTAAATCGGGGAGAGGAAAGATTTTACAATGAGCAAACTCTGACTAAATCATTTATACATAATTATGGTAAAAAATTAAGCACTTTTTTACTACATTATTTTCACTGGAGTTCCTCTTTAAACCATACATTTGAGCCATATAGCTGTAGAAGGAATCTCAACATCATGGAAGGGGTTTTCACTGAGGGGCTTGGAAAGAGATTCCTCAAGACTAAAAATCCTCCCCTGCTCCTGTTGGTTGGGCGCAGGTGAAGGGTGGGAACTTGGGAATCGGGGCAACAGGGCAGCATAGTAGCTATGCGACTAGCACTATTGTTGCTTTGCAGTGCCAGGGATTTAGGTTTAAATCTTACCAAGAATGTTACCATCAAGGGAGGGAGAAGTAAAAAATAGGAGAGACATCCGAGAAGGTGAACCACACTTGTGTCCTATCTTGGGATGTAAACAATTCTATAAGAAAAAGATTGAATGCTCATTGAATACAGGTTTCTTGAATGTGCAACCACCAATTTTTCTTCAGGGGTATTTAGGCTCCTGACTGACTCTCTGCTTACTGGTTCACAGTCTGAAGTGAAGTCACAGTCTGGTAGACCTCTCCTGGGGTTGGGGTTGACCCAAGACTCGTTAAGTTGCCACTAAGATATTTACACAAAGCAAGTGAAAAGAGGCACCCAAAAGAAAAATCAAAATAACATTTATGTTTGAGGTGCTCTCCAGAAGAACCATGTAGGCTTCATATAAGCAGAGAATGGCAGGCATTTATTACAATGTATTTTGCCATTCTCAACCAGTTTCCTTCGGTAAAAAAATAGAATACTGCAGGGCAGCAGGCAGGGGCGTTGCTAGCCCCAAACATCAGTGGCACGTGCCCCGGATCTATTCTGGGGTGCCCCTAATGTCCCCCAGGCAGAGTCAGCTGTGGTGCTTCAATGGCGGGCATGCTGGGAGCTGTGCTGCATCAATCGGTAGTATGCTGGGTGCTGCGGTGCCTCTATGTGGCCATACTGGGTGCTGCAGTGCCATGCTGGGTGCTGTGATGCCTTTATGGGGGCATGAAGGGAGCTGTGGTTCTTCTATGGGGGCATGTTTGGAGTTGTGGTGCCTGAATGGGAGGCCCGTAGGAGCATGGTGGGAGGTCCACTAGAAGGTTAGTGAAATGCCAGATAACCTGGGCGGCAGGCCAGCCCATCCAGCAGAAAGCCAGCACAGAAGCCAGGTTACTCTGCCTAGTTATGTTTAAGTGAAACTGCCTATTTATGTGATATGCTGCATTTTTTTTGTATTAATGGAGAGGGGGCTTCTTCCAACATTTTGCTGGGCAGGCCTACTTAGACCGTAAATTTGGCTCCACACATGACCACGGTCACATTCTGATGCATGGACACACCCATTTTCCATCTTCAGTGCCCAAAAGTGCCCCTGATCTATTAACAGGGCCGGCACTACCATAGAGGCAAAGGGGGCAATTGCCCCAGGGCCCCAGAGCTTGTAGGGGCCCCCAAGGTGTCCCCCCATCAACTTAACTGTGCTCCCCTACATCTTTGGCAGAGTAGCATTTCACCTGTCCTAGCAGGCGTGGGCGACAGAGGAGCAATGCTTGCTGGGACAGGTGAGTTGCTACTCTGTCTAAGACATTGTGGGGCCCTTAGGGTCACTGTAAAGTTGAGGGTGAGTGGGGAGGGGGCGCAGCCCACTCAGTGGCCCAGTGGGGAAATATGGCTGAGACAAAGGGGCCCTAATGCTGCTTTATGATCGGGGGGGGGGGGGGGGTCTTTCAGGGGGGCCCCTGGGTTCACTTTGCCCAGGGTCCCCATTGTTACAAGAACCAGTCCTGTCTATTACGATCCTAGCAATGCCCCATGCAGCAGGTGAGGTGCTGTCAGTGCATACCAACCTGTGTTCTGCAGTGTGTCTTCTGAATATGCTTGTTATGGGCCAACCATCAGTGGGTGACATGGGCTCACCCAGGGTGTGAAATCTAGGGAGCTCCCCCCCCCCATGTTCCGTAAGCGCACCACACCAGGAATGATTGTCTAGTAACCGTAATGGACATGAGACTCCTTTCTGTTAAGGGACCACTATCGCTAAAAATTGTACAAAATACATGAAAATTAAAACTACATTTTGCCCAGAGTAAAATTTGCTATAAATTACTTTTCTCCTATGTTGCTGTCACTTACAGTAGTTAATAGAAATCGGGCAGGTTTTGGACAAGCCCATCTCCTCATGGGGGGTTCTCATGGTTTTCTTTATTTTCAAAAGCATTTAGTGACTTGCAGTTGCTCAATCCAACTGCCAGAATAGTGTGCAAGCAGGCGTGTGTGTGTGTTGGGGGGGGGGGGGGGTGTTACCTGCATATTTGTATAGATCCTTTCCAGGGAGTGCTTTTGTAAATAATAAATTAAAGGGAACTGAAGTGAGAGGTAAATGGAGGCTGCCATATTTATCTCCTTTTAAACAATACCAGTTGCCCGGCTGTCCTGCTGATCTATTTGGCTATAATAGTGTCTGAATCACACCAGAAACAAGCATGCAGCTAATCTTGTCAGATCTGACAATAATGTCAGAAACGCCTGATCTGCTGCATGCTTGTTCAGGGGCTATGGCTAAAAGTATTAGAGACAGAGGATCAGCAGGACAGCCAGGCAACTGGTATTGCTTAAAGGTAAATAAATATGGCAGCCTCCACCTCTCTATCACTTCAGTTGCCCTTTAAATATTGAGACTCCCCCATGAAGAGATGGACTAATCAAAAACCTGTTGGTTCCATCAGATTTGTACTACCTACTGTGACAGCGACATTGGAGAAAATACATTTATAGTCTATTTTACTCTGGAAGAAACATACCTCATTTTTGTATGTTTTTACATGTATTTTACATTTGTTAAATTTTTCACAAAATTGGTCCTTTAACCACTTCAGCCCTCAGTCGTGTTTCACTTTATGCATCCGATTCATTCGCTTATAACTTTATCACTCCTTATCACAATGTATATCTTGTTTTTTCCACTACCAATTAGGCTTTCTTTGGGTGATACATTTTGCTAAGAGACACTTTACTGTAAATGCATTTTAACAGGAAGAATAAGAAAAAAACTGAAAAAATCATTATTTCTCGGTTTTTGGCCATTATAGTTTTACAATAATACATGCCTCCATAATTAAAACCCATGTATTGTATTTGCCTAATAGTCCCGGGTATTACAACGTTTAAATTATGTCCCTATCACAATGTATGACGGCAATATTTTATTTGGAAATAAAAGTGCATTTTTTCCCCGTTTTGCATCCATCACTATTTACAAGCTTATAATAATAATAATAATAATAAAAATAGAAATATTTCATCTATACATGGATATTTAAAAAGTTTAGACCCTTAGGTAAATATTTAAAAAAAAATTTATTGTAATATTTTTTTGTTTTGTTTTTTTTATTAAACATTTTATTTGGGTATTTTTGGGAGGGTGGGATGTGAATAGTAATATTTTTATGTAAATGTGTTTTTTTTTTCTTTTAACATGTAGATGTAGTTTTACTATTTGGCCACAAGATGGCAACCATGAGTTTGTTTACATTACGTAACTCTAAGCGTAACATGTATGCTTAGAGGGACGTAAGAGGCAGAAAGAGCGAGGCTTCCGAGAGAAGCCGTCGTTTTTTCTGCCGGGGAAAGGGATCAATGATCGGGCACCATGTCTGGATTCACTGATCCCTGACTCATGAACCACGGCCCGGGAGCGCGCGTTCATGCGCAGGATCGGCCGCTGGAGCGCGCAGGACCGCACATGCGGCCTTTTGGAAGTATACTATGGGCTCGATTCACAAAGCGGTGCTAACCCAGTTAGAGACTTTAGGCGTGATAACCATTGCACCACGCTGGTGAAAAGCCAGTTTAGGAGTGATAAGTTTAGGCGTGATAAGTTTAGGCATGCTAAGTTTAGATAAGTTTAGATCGCACGCAAAGTCCCACACGCAAAGCAGCGCCATTAAACTTTATGCGAAGTGCACCAGACTTTGCTAGCCCAAAACTTTTGATCAGCTGTGCACTGCGGTGCTAACCCAGTTGGTGCTTAAACTTATCATGCCTAAACTTATCACACCTAAACTTAACATGCCTAAACTTATCACACCTAAACTTATGCCTAAACTGAGTTTAGGCATGATAAAGGGCTTTTCACCAGCGTGCTAACTGTTAGCACCGCTTTGTGAATCAGGCCCTATATGTCCAAAAGGCTTAAATAGTTAAGGGCTTCCATGGCTCCACACCAGTGTCAGAGGAACAGAAGTCACTATGGGAAACTCTGAGGAGAAAAGCAGACAGGCAACACTAGTGAGAGGCAGAATTTAGGCAATATATTGAACAAGCAAGTAATACAGTGAACATAGAATATGGACACAGGTAGTACGTCAGCTATGGTCTTCCCAGTACTAACATATGGCTGTGAAAGTTGAACTATAAATACGGTTATGTGTAGAAAAATTTATGCTTTTAAACTGTGGATGTGGAGAAAACTACTGCACGTTCCCTGGACTGCCAGAGGATCAAACCAGTCAATACTTAAAGAAATAAGGCCACAGGGTTTATTAGAAGGGTTGTTACTACTGTTACAACTGAATTACTTTGGACACAAAACATTCCCGCATGTGGTAATGCTCTAAACAGCTGACTTTACCGACCACTTAGCAAAATGTCAATTCATAAAGGCTGATACCGCATGAAAAGCTGACATTCCTGAGCAGTGCGGGAAATTACCGCCTTGTGCGGTGATTATCTCAACACGTCACTAAATGTCAATTCATAAAGATTAGAGCAGGCGGTATTGGGACAGAGAATACAGCTGCTTTGAAGAGGCGATAAGGGTGCGGGATAAGAGCAAAGAGCAAAGTTAATGGGGACAGATCTCCCAGGCATCAGCGGCGAAAGCGGAACAAACAAGGCTTCCCAGAATACCCCAGGCTGTGTTTTTAACCTCTTGGGTACCTATTTTCAGATATATTTCACATCAGAAAGCCTGCACGTGTAACATTTATTGAAGTTCTTCTAAGCTGTGGCAATGAAATAGATTGTTTAGAAAGACTAATATACAGATTCAGAGCAGATTCAGGGCAAACAGAGGCAGTTAAAAAAAAAATGCACATCTAAAGGAAAGTTGGGGATGCCTCTTTTATTGTAACGTTGATATCAACTTAGGCAGCTTCTCATGTTACCGCCAGCCTTAAGAGGAACTGTCGCGAAAATCTTAAAATGTAAAACACATACAAATAAGAAGTACATTTCTCCCAGAGTAAAATGAGCCATAAATTACTTTTCTCCTATGTTGCTGTCACTTACAGTAAGTAGTAGAAATCTGACATTACCGACAGGTTTTGGGCTAGTCCATCTCTTCATGGGGGATTCTCAGCATGGCCTTTATTCTTTATAAAGACATTCCCTGAAAATGATTAATACAAAGATACTGGCCAGCCTCCCTGCTCGCTGCACACACTTCTTTGGCAGTTGTACGAACTGCCATTCACTAAGTGCTTTTAAAAATAAAGAAAACCCTGAGAACCCCCCTATGAGAAGATGGGCTAGTCCAAAATCTGTCGGTAATGTCAGATTTCTACTACCTACTGTAAGTGACAGCAACATAGGAGAAAAGTTATTTATGGCTCATTTTACTCTGGGAGAAATGTACTTCTTATTTGTATGTGTTTTAAATTTTAAGATTTTTGCGACAGTTCCTCTTTAGTTCGTGAAATCCCCAAACTTCTATCGCAACTGTAAACATTTTTATGAATTAGCACACAAAAGTCTAAAATACCAAATGCGGTATTTTCCCGACAAGATTTGTTCCCCCGCACAGCCTTTTATGAATTGACCCCAGTATGAGAAGGCTAGATTCTTTAGAGAAATCCTCGATGCTTGGGAAAATTGAGCGCACAAGAAAAAGACAATGGCAGATGCTAAGATGGATAGACAGCATATGTGAAACTATGACTGTGCCTATGCAACAGCTGAAAGAAGCCTTGATTGATAGACACACCGGGCATGCAGATGTACATATGGTCAAAAAGAATCGGAGTAGACTAAATGAAGGAGGAGAGGGATAGTCACCTCACCTTGTACCCCACCCATCCACAGTGTACCAGTGCTTACAGATGCAGAGCCAATAAGAAATCCCAAAACAAAAGGGAATACCGGAGAGCCAAAAATATATAATGTATGCCACTCACTGGGAGGAGTTTGCAACAATCCAAGATAGAAACTAGTGTACAAGGTAGAAAGGATGTGCAGTCTCTTGCATACTCAATATATAATTTATTAGTTGCCTTTGAACAAACTTAAGCTGCACCAAACACGTCTTTCTACCTGGTATAGCCAATAAGGAATCTGTGTTCTGCAGTGTTTCTTTGGATACACTTAAGGTCCAACTGAAAGACGGGGATATGGGCTTACCCAGGGAGGAGAATCCAAGGAGCCCAACTCCACCCTGTTTTGTCAAAGCATCCTACAAGGCAAAATGAGCCAGTACCTGTACTAGTGGGTAAACAAGGACTTCCAGGACCAGACCCCCTGGGATATCATCACTGTCAGAGGATGGGACAGGAGATATAACATTGGAACACATTGACAACATAAGCAGACAGAACAGACACTGGAGACAGAACAAGGACTGAACACAGTACTGCACTGCAGCTCAAGTTTTGTGTATTTACATTGCAGATCAACAACCAATCCATTGATGGTGGATATGGACTGCCAAAGGCGCTGCTCCAAAAATCTGTAGGGCTCCAGGAATCTCAAAGATATGAAGGGAGAGCTCCAATGGTGTTAAAATACGTCTGTGTTAGGGCTGGTTCAGACGGGCATTTTTGTGGCGTTTAACGCAGTGTTTCAGACGCAGCGTTTTTTGGGATCTACTGCCATCCCATGCAAGTGAATGGGAGCGTTTAGAGCTGGCTTTTGCAGGCTTTCATGAAAGCCTGGCAGTAGATCCCAACGTTGCGTCTAGTCTCAAAAGCAACATGCTGCTTTCAGAGGCAGTAAACGCGAGGAAACAATAGCAGAGACCAGAACTGCTAGCCTTGAACGCTTTTCAAAAGCTTTCAAAAGATAGCTTTTAAACGCTGGCGTTTAAACGCTGGCGTTTGAACGCAATGCCAAGCAAAAGCTCAGCAGACGCCCGTGTGAACCAGCCCTAAGAAAACCAATAAAATCCATCTTCTCACAATGTGTACAACGCTTGACTCTCACTGGCTCCACTCATCACTCTAACAGGCCTTATGCCCAGCCACAACAAAGGTACTTGGAGAAAAGGAGCAAAAGCCCAAGTGGGTGAGGATGGTGTGCCGGTGATGTCACTATGCGTTTTGTTATGAAATATGATGGGCAAGCCATGGTCGCTACACGGAGAATTAATGAGAGAATAGAGAATAAACTGCAGCTTGGCCAACATAAATACACATGATGCTTTTAATACGTCAAAGCATCCTGCACCTGGCAAAGATGTAGTTCTATACCCTTGAGGGGTGGAGACCTACCTTAATTCTGAGGATGGAGTGCCACAATTACATGTGGTTGTAAGCCAGTATGTGCCCACTTGCTTGTTTGAGCATCTGTGACACTATGGTAGGCTTGGAGACCCAATCAAACCTGACCAACCTTGACAAAGGCAGCAGAAATTACCTTAACGATCTATTCGGGGGACTTTGCCTCAATACATATAGGCCTTAAGGCTCCAGGGCATCCGAGTTTATGTCTTAACGTGTTGATCTCTAGAAGACAGTATCAGTAATACTGTTTTAGGGCGGATGTTGATTCTGGAGGAGTTGCTGTTAAGCCAACTCAGCAGAAACAGAATTCTGTTATGAAATGTTCTCCTTCTGCAAGCCTTGAAATGGGAAAACAAACATCAACGCGAAAGAGGCAATTTATCATAACGTGGCGTCATGTTTGTTCCTTCATATATATTTACACATCTATATAATACATTGCTAAAGGAATGGTGTAGGATATTATCCAAGGCACACATAACTCCAGAGGGTGCGGCATGGGTAAGCGTTCATGTTTTGAAGATAGGAGACCTTGGGACTGATTTACTAAGCTACAAATCTTGGTCTTCAAAATGCTCATTCTTGACAAACATGCTATCTCCTTCCCTCCCGCGTGTCACTTTACTCAGGCCCAAATCTACTTCATTGGCACTGTATGTGGCTACAGGGTTTTTCCAGATAAGTGGGCTGTTGAGTGATGGAAAGCAGACTTTGTAAATAAAGATCTGTAGAGAGCAGTATTCAGTGTGAAGCACAATACAAAGCTGAGTCTGTGATGGTCAAAACCAGTAACTCGTGATCATTTTACCCAACATTTTTTCAAGTGGGAATAGTAGAAAGTTTTCAACTTTTGGTGGCAACAGAAGAATCAGCTGATAACTTCTGACCCAACCAATTGCTTCTGTGCAGACATCAATCCCTTGGCTGAACTGATCGTCAATGATCGTTTTGCCTGCCAAAGTCTGATGTCTGTATGGATGTTAATTTGTGTTGTCTTCCTATTGTCATCCAGAGAGGTGATCTTGATCTTTGTCTCTTACAGGCCGTAAACCTGTCTGACTTAAGTCAGCTGAGGCGGCCGATAGTAACCACTTCAGCCGATATTTGGGCGTGTGTACAGAGCTGGTTCTAGACTTTTTGCCGCCTGAGGCAAACTTGTGAAGATGCTCTCCCCCCCATAGGTTGTATAATTGCCCCCAGTATAGGTAGTTTGGAGGGGGTGCAGGAGGCACAGTGGCGGACCCCCATCCCTCACCTGGGTCCCCCGTACAGAACAGTGGGTGGCATTGCAGGAAGTGATGAGAGGTGGAACGCACGCTGGAACGCGGAAGGTGGTGAGTCATCGATTTCCCGCCAGCTGTCTACTACACTGCGGTAATAGCTGGAGGGGGAGAGCGGACGGGGGACCCAGGTGAGGCAGGGAGGAGTCCAAACCCCCCCCCCCCGTCACTGTGGCCGCTACCCCCTCCAGCTCGGCGGGCCACCACCCACGGGCAGGCTCCCCAACTTCTGCCACTTGACGAACCTGCCTCATGGGCGGCCTGGGGCTGCGTGTGTATGGGAACCGGCGACCCCCAACCGGAGTGGATCTGCTCACCACATCGTGCATGCGCTGCCCCCCCGCATAGCAACAGAGCACGTCATTAACTACACAGCTGGCGCATGTGTGAAGCCTGGTCCAGATGGATGTCGCCCAAGGGGGTCAGGTCCTAAACTCTGACAGGCAGGGCCGGGCCAAGGCAGAGGCGAGAGAGGCTCCAGCCTCAGGGCGCTGTGTAGGAGGGGGCGCACAAATCACTTAGCTTTCAATCACCTATTGTGTTTGAAGCAGAGAGAAATAAGAAAAGGGGATACATGGCAGTGACTGCAAGCCAGATAATTAGAGATTAAGGTGTTGGGGGGGTTGGGGGCCCTGGAACGCCTCTTAGTCTATTAGCAATCAGTGTGCGGCAGATGGGGTGGGAGGGATGGAGGGGCGCACTTTAGTGTCTCAGCCTTGGGTGCTGGAGGACCTTGTCCCGGCTCTGCTGACAGGCGACATCCATTGAAAGTGTGTACACAGCTTATGATATTTCTAAAGACTCGTACACACGCCTGACTCTAGTTGGCCGAGGGGGACAATAACGGCCATCTCAGCCGAGAGTCAGGCGTGTGTACAGAAGCCCCCGAGTGGCGGCCATCTTCTTTGAAGATGCTGCTACCCCACCCACTGCGTGATGTCACAGCAGCTGCACTCCGTGCACCTACTTTGCACCACAGTGTGGACCCCTGTATCACTGCCCTGGCCACACACAACAGCCCCCCCCCCCCCCCGGCTATGGGCCCCATAACAACTGCTATTGCTGCTATGGTGATCCCTATGCCAGTGGCTACGCTCCTAACAGGGATCTAAACTTGGCTGAGTGTCTCCCAAGTAACAAATGAACTCCATTACTAGCTGGCTTCAAAACTATTGTAAACTAAAAAATGCAACAAAGATGCAGAGAGAGCTTGGAGGCATTGTTTTTTTTCTGGTAAGAATGCAGAGAATTTGTATATTTCGTGATAAAGAAAATGTCAACAATCCCCTGCTTTATGGCAGATCTATGCTCATAAATATATAGTGATTCTTGGAATAGCTGGAAACAGACCAGCAGCCTATGAGAGAATGGTAGAGAGAAAGCTGTGGATTATGATGGAAGCCCTCACAGCCGTTGGTCAGTGTTTACAACGTTCAGCTTCAGTCTATGTCAATGTTTAAGCTTCCTCTATATTATTAATATGGCAGAAGATATGTTTGTCTGCATTCCTGAGAGACGGCCTAACTTCCTAGTCCTGCCTCTCTCATTACAGCTGTCTCTTTAGGCAGATTGTGGATGTGACTAGCAGCACATCATCAATGGAGAACCTTAATCTTCAGGAAGGACAGCAGGCAGCCAGGGCTGGCCCACAGCAAAGCCCACCCCTTGTGTTTCACATGACAAAAGCCATATCAAGTAATTATTGCCACAAGGCAGAAGAAGGCAAAGGATTCTGGGAATTCTTTCACAACTTTGCCTGTACTTGTTTTTTTCTAATGGTTTTTAACACTCTTCTTGAGTTCTCCTTAACCTAGTTTCTCACAATAGATTTACTGGAAGCCCCGTGGCTATAAATGACTTTGTATCTGAAGCTTTAGGACATGTACCTGGTTGAGGTTGTTCCACAAGACCACAACAAAGACTATATTTCCCCAGCTATGCACAGTCCGTAAAGGTACCCATGCATCTAGCGACTTGGCAGCCGATTGACCATCCGATTCAATGATTATCAAATTAGATGAAAATCTGTACCACCAAGTGCCAGGGCCGGCTTAACGGGCACTGGGGCCCTGGGGCAAATTGTGCCCGAACATCCCCCTTCCCGGCGATTGCCTCTGCTCCCCGGGGCCCTTGCTAACAAGCTGCAGCAGCAATTACCTCTTCCGGCGGACGACACAATCCGGGCACTTTTGCCATTTTGTCCTCCACCTCCTCTATGATCCGGCGTGCGTTATTTGTAAACACACGCCGGGTCATAGAGGACAACATAGCAAGAGTGCCCGGACTATGCCGTCCGCTGGAGGAGGTGAGTAATTGCTGCTGCAGCTTGTTAGCAAGGGCCCCGGGGAGCAGAGCGAGAGGGGGAGCAGGCAGCATTTAGCAGGGCCGACGGCGCGGGGCCTCTGCAGAGGTCAAGGGCCCAGGGGCAATTGCCTGTATGGGAGCGCCGGCCCTGCCAAGTGTACATACCCATGTCTATCTCATCATGTCACATGTCACCTTGGGTATCCTTTAACTAAAATTTTTCCCACAATCCTTCAGGGCAAGGTGAGACGTCGCCCCTCCCAGACGCAGGAACAGACAGCACTTCCCCTATAAAACATTGTAACAGTTAGTCCACCCTCAGTGCTGTTTGTTCCTGCGTCCAGGCAGGTCGGCATCTCCCCTAAGGATTGAGCCTGTGTGCTGGGCTGCAGGTTTTAATTCTATGGGCGGCTGAGATGGTGGTACTGAGGCCATCTAGCCTTCGCTTCACGCTGGACACCCGAGTGAAGTTTGCCTACCTTTCTGCTCCTAACTGTAGGAGGGCAAGTGTGGAAGGCATGGCGTTCTTTTCCCGCTCTGAATGAGGTTGGTTCCGGAGCGCAGGTAAGCCGCTGGCGTGCTGTTGCGGGCTGAGCGTGGGGAGGTGCATGGCGCATGATGGACGCTGGTCCAGATGGTTCCCCTGTGGCGTGTATCTTCCGGCGGGTATGTCGGAAGACGCGTTTTAGCTTGTCGGGCCTTCTCTCCGTCACTTCCGGTTCCGCCTCTGTGAATTCTAGGTGGAAGCATAAGAGAACGCTGTGTGTGGCTGGCGGGCATTAGTTACTCTGCAGAGGAGAGACTGCTGTCTTGGCTGCTGGATGTCTCCAGGATGTCGGCGCCGGATAAGGCAGAGAGTAACCCAGCCGCTCAGAAGGTGAGAGTATGGGATCTCTTTCTGAGCCATACGCTAAGGTGCATTTGAATGGTGCTTATATCTGCTGTTTTTTCTCTATATATTTTTCAGACTAAACAGAATGATGCAGGAGATAAGGCGAGGCCTCCTCCTACCTATAAGCGATGCCCTATGTGTAGCGTTAAGATGCCATTGCCATACTCCAAAACTTTGTGTCAACAGTGTATGGAGAAAGTTTTAGGAGAGCAGTCAGGTCCCTCTGTACAGGAGACCTTGCAGGCTTTTAGGGAAGAGATTAACTCTTCATTGGCTTCATTTAAATCCTCTTTAACAGTAGCATGTGCTTCTACTTCTCAGGTTGCTACTGTGTCTGTTCCTGTTTTGAATCCTATCTCAGAAAGTGAGAATCAGGATCAGGGGGAGACAGGGGTTAGTTCGGCTGAGTCTGACTCTAGAGAGATTGAAATTGATACATCTTCTAGATTCAAATTTCGTGTGGAGGATACTGAAGCCTTGATTGCAGCTATTAATGATACGCTGGAATTGAATAAGGATACAGTGTCTGGTCTGTCCATACATGATCAATTATATAAGGGGATGGAGGAGAAAGAAGGTCTTACTTTTCCTGTCCACAATGCTATTAAGCAGTCGATTCTTAGAGAATGGAAAGATCCTGAGAAGAGGCTACTTATTTCCAAAACAGTAAAACGCAGATTTCCTTTCACTGTTGAGGATTCGGCTCTTTGGGACAAATGTCCAAAATTGGACGCTCCTTTTTCCCAAGTTTCCAAACCAGGTGATTTGGCATTTGAGGATTTAGGGGATCTTAAAGATCCGGTAGATAAGAGAATTGATGCTTATCTCAAGAGATCTTGGGAGGCAACGGCAGCTTCCTTTAGGCCTGCGGTAGCTTCTACATGTGTAGCCAGAACACTAGAATTATGGGTCAATCAACTGAAAGCTAGCATTCTGGCGGGTGCTTCAGTTGAACAGTTATTGGAATCCATCACGGTTATAAATAAGGCGGCTAACTATTTGGCAGATGCCTCGGCGGAAGCGGTTAGGTTTACCGCTAGGTCAACGGCTCTGGTGAATGTGGCACGCAGGGCTCTGTGGTTAAAAACTTGGGATGGTAATTTAGCATCCAAAAACAGACTGTGTGGAGTTCCTTTTTCTGGAGATTTGCTGTTTGGTCCAGATTTGGACTTGGCTCTAGAAAGGACTTCGAATAAAAGAAAGACCTTTCCTAAGAAGCAAAAAACGGCAAATAAACGTTTTTTTCGTAAACCAAAAGCTGATCAAAAAGAACCGGTTAGAGAGCAGAAAGGAGTCAAAAGATGGTTCTCTGACAAATCCAGAAGAGGGGGTTTTAGGTCTAAGCCCTCTGAATCTCAAACGAAGCCACAATGACTCGTTTGTGGCGGTGGGGGGAAGACTAAAATACTTTGCCCACAAATGGTCGATGATGGCAAAAAGTCCATTCATTCGGCAGACAGTCAAATTCGGTTATCAGATAGAGTTTGCTTTACCCCCTCCGTCAAGATTCATTGTGTCAAGACATCCAAAGGATCCGGCTCTTTTTCCCGAGATCCTGCAAATATTAAAAAATATGTTGGATCAAAATGTGGTTTGCAATGTTCCAAAGAAGGAACAAAAAGAGGGTTTCTATTCAACAATATTTCTAGTAAAGAAACAATCGGGAAAATTCCGATTGATTCTAAACTTAAAGAGACTAAATCCGTTCATGAGAAAGAAAAAGTTTCGTATGGAAATGATTTTTACAGTAAGAGATCTGTTATTTCCCGGGGTTTTTATGGCATCTCTAGACCTCAGAGATGCCTATTGGCACGTCCCAATTCACAAGAGGTCACAGAAATTCTTAAGATTTGCCCTCCAAATAGACGGGCAGGTAAGGCACTTTCAGTTCCTATGCCTCCCGTTTGGGATCACTTCTGCACCAAGGATATTTACAAAAATCCTAGGCGAAGCTCTAATGCCATTAAGAGAAGAGTCGGTCCTTGTAGTGCCTTATCTGGACGACCTACTGATATTGGGAAATTCGGAGGCACAAGTAAAGCATCATCTGCAGAGAGTATCAACTCATTTACAATCCTTGGGCTGGATTATAAATCGAGAAAAATCATGCCTAGATCCAAGCCAAAATATGGTATTTCTGGGTATTCTGATAGATTCTTTAAGTCAAAAGTTGTTTCTTCCACAGGAAAAAGTGGAAAAGGTAAAATTGGGACCTACGCTAAGATTGGTCTCCCGAGTGTTGGGGTTGATGTCCTCAACAATGGTGGCAGTGCCATGGGCATTGTCTCATATAAGGAGACTCCAGCGTGTATTCCTGGAGAATTGGGATGGTCAGCCTCAAAGCCTGGAGATTCGTGTAAGAATTCCAGCATCAGTCTCCCTGTCCCTTCGATGGTGGTTGGAGGAGGTCAATTTGTTGAAGGGAAGACTGTGGAAAGAGCCGGTAGATCAGATTTTAACCACGGATGCAAGTTCGTGGGGTTGGGGGGCTCATGTGGGGCATTTGGCCTTCCAGGGCAAATGGTCAAAAACAGAGTCCCAAATGTCCTCGAATTGGAGAGAATTGAGAGCTGTGAAATTGGCCTTGATTCAAGCGAAGACCATTCTGGGTCAATCACACGTCCTGATTCAGTCAGACAATATAATAACGGTGGCGTTCTTAAACAAACAGGGAGGCACGAGATCCCTGTTATTGCAGGAAGAAGCGGAAGAGATTTTATTTTGGGCAGAAAGGAATGTGTTGTCCTTGAGAGCAGTCCATCTCAAGGGCACATTGAACATAGACGCAGACAAATTAAGCAGAAATGCAATTCGGGCTTCAGAATGGTCCTTAAACAAGAAAATATTTTTACAGATTGCGGAGAAATGGGGAACACCATCAGTGGATCTGTTGGCAACACAAGAGAATGCTCAGGTACAAAGGTATTATTCTTTGAACCCGAGAGACGATGCGATTGGAGTAAATGCGTTCAATCACCAATGGAATTTTCATTTGATGTATGTGTTTCCACCTCTAAATATGATCCCGGCTGTCCTCATGAAATGGAGGGATCTGAGAGGACGCATGATTCTGATTGCGCCTCGCTGGCCCAGGAGGAGCTGGTTTGCAATGATGAAGTCATTTACAATCGAGGAGCCTTGGATGCTACCTCTCATACCGGATCTGCTAGTTCAGGGGAACCTGTGGCATCCGCATCCAGAGCGCCTGAATCTGGCAGCTTGGATCCTGAATTAGACTGGTTAAGGGGATTAGGAGTGTCCAATAAAGCAGCTCTGACATTGATCGGAAGTCGTAAAGATGTTACAAGAAAGATCTATTTAAAATACTGGAAGACTTTCCACCTTTGGTTGCGAAAGTCAAAGTTTGATAATCTATCTATCCCAGCAGTCTTGGATTTTCTCCAGGATGGTTGGGATAAGAAGTTATCGGTCAGTACATTAAAAGTTCAGATGGCAGCCCTTTCGGCTCTGTCGGGTCTTCCGATTTCTTCATCTCCTCTAATTTTAAGATTCATGAAGGCTGTATCAAGGAAATCTCCGGTTTTTAGACCGTATGTATCTCCATGGGATTTATCCATAGTGTTGCAGGGATTGTCTAGAGGGCCGTTTGAGCCATTGACAGAATGTTCCCTTAAGAATCTCACGCTTAAAGTAGTGTTCTTAATTGCAATAACTTCAGCAAGAAGGGTAAGCGAATTGCAGGCTTTATCAGTTAAAAATCCATATTTTCAGGACTTTCAGGATAGGTTGGTGCTACAGACTGACCCGAAATTCTGTCCAAAGGTGATGTCTAAATTTCATAGATCACAAGATATAGTCTTACCTACATTTTGTGGAGATCCAAGTTGTGAGAAGGAAAGAGTATTTCACACATTGGATGTTAGAAGGTCAGTATTAGAATATTTAGCCAGAACGGCTAGGTTTAGGAAATCAGATTCATTATTTTTATTATTTGCAGGCAAGAATGCAGGGCAGGCTGCATCTAAATCTACAATTGCAAATTGGATCAGGTCAGCTATTATTGAGTCTTATAGAGTAATGAAAGTAGATCCTCCAGCTTCTTTTAAGGCTCATTCTACAAGGGCCATGGCAGCTTCATGGGCAAATAGGGCAGGAGCTTCTCCTGAGCAAATCTGTAAGGCGGCGACGTGGTCGACCTTTTCTACATTCATTCGCCATTATCGAGTGGATGCATTATCGGCTCACGACCAAGCGTTTGGAAGGAAGATTCTCCAAGCAGTGGTCCCACCCTGAGGTTGTATTACTTGTTAATCGTCTCACCTTGCCCTGAAGGATTGTGGGAAAAAAGCAGAGTTAGTACCTGCTAACGATGTTTTGAACAATCCTTCAGGGCAACGATCCCACCCGGGTGTTTTGTCTTTGTCGGATAATGGCACTTTGTGTGGGTTAGTTGGTTGTTCACCTGTCGGTACTTGTCTAAACGCACTGAGGGTGGACTAACTGTTACAATGTTTTATAGGGGAAGTGCTGTCTGTTCCTGCGTCTGGGAGGGGCGACGTCTCACCTTGCCCTGAAGGATTGTTCAAAACATCGTTAGCAGGTACTAACTCTGCTTTTCCAGAAAATAAAATGCAGGGGAAGCCTCTCCTGGTATCAAGCTCCATACACACGCTAAACCGTGGAAGTCAAAAACGAATGATAAACGAAGGGTCATTTACAAAATGTTTCCCAACAATGGTCAAAGACAGCAATTATTGTCCATGTAGGCTGATCCATGATGGAGGATCGATTCAGATGATAACCGATTTTAGCCGTTCATGCTTAATTATAACATATGTCTCAATCCATTCAAGGTACTCATGTGTGGCGAATCTCGACTTTCGTCTCCTCATTTTGGCGCTTCTACTAACAGAACTATCTGATCTGCAGACTTTCGCGCAATCCTTGAATTCAAATGTCAACAAGCATTTGCAGATCAGGTTTTTCTGACCCTATTGTCAGATCTGACCAGAATAGCTGCATGCTTGTTTCTGGTGTGTAGTGATTCAGATACTACTACTAGAAATACATATGGCAGCCTCCATATGCCTCCCACTTCAGTTGTCCTTTAAAGGATACCCGAAGTGACATGTGACATGATGAGATAGACATGGGTATGTACAGTGCCTGGCACACAAATAACTAGGCTGTGTTCGTTTTTTCTTTCTCTGTCTGAAAGAGTAAAATATCAGGTATTTAAGTTGCTGACTCAGTCCTGACTCAGACAGGAAGTGACTACAGTGTGAGCCTCACTGATAAGAAATTACCCTCTTTATCTTTTTCTTGCTCTCAGAAGCCATTTTCTGTTAGGAAAGTGTTTTATAGTTGGAATTTCTTATCAGTGAGGATCACACTGTAGTCACTTCCTGTCTGAGTCAGGACTGAGTCAGCCACTTACATACCTGATATTTAACTCTTTCAGGCAGAGAAAGAAAAAAAGGAACACAGTATAGTTATTAGTGTGCTAGGCACTGTACATGCACATGTCTATCTCAGCATGTCACATGTCACTTCGGGTATCCTTTAACCACTTAAGGACTGCAGTCATAAAACCCCTTAAGGACCAGAGCCTTTTTTTCCATTCGGACCACTGCAGCTTTCATGGTTTATTGCTCAGTCATACAACCTACCACCTAAATGAATTTTACCTCCTTTTCTTGTCACTAATACAGCTTTCTTTTGGTGCTATTTGATTGCTGCTGCGAGTTTTACTTTTTATTATATTCATCAAAAAAGACATGAATTTTGTCAAAAAAATGACTTTTTTAACTTTCTGTGCTGACATTTTTCAAATAAAGTAAAATTTCCTATACATTTGAGCGCGAAAGTTATTCTGCTACATGTCTTTGATAAAAAAAAACCATTCAGTGTATATTTATTGGATTGGGTAAAAGTTATAGCGTTTACAAACTATGGTGCAAAAAGTGAATTTTCCCATTTTCAAGCATCTCTGACTTTTCTGCGCACCTGTCAGGTTTCATGAGGGGCTAAAATTCCAGGATAGTACAAATACCGTCCAAATGACCCCATTTTGGAAAGAAGACATCCCAAAGTATTCAGTGAGAGGCATGGTGAGTTCATTGAAGATTTTATTTTTTGTCACAAGTTAGCGGAAAATGACACTTTGTGACAGAAAAAAAAAAAAAAAAAGTTTCCATTTCTTCTAACTTGCGACAAAAAAAAAATGAAATCTGCCACGGACTCACTATGCTCCTCTCTGAATACCTTGAAGTGTCTACTTTCCAAAATGGGGTCATTTGTGGGGTGTGTTCACTGTCCTGGCATTTTGGGGGGTGCCTAATTGTAAGCACCCCTGTAAAGCCTAAAGATGCTCATTGGACTTTGGGCCCCTTAGCGCAGTTAGGCTGCAAAAAAGTGCCACACATGTGGTATTGCCGTACTCAGGAGAAGTAGTATAATGTGTTTTGGGGTGTATTTTTACACATACCCATGCT
Organism: Hyperolius riggenbachi; assembly: GCF_040937935.1. Lineage (NCBI taxonomy): Eukaryota > Metazoa > Chordata > Amphibia > Anura > Hyperoliidae > Hyperolius > Hyperolius riggenbachi. The sequence continues at coordinate 35,767,177 of NC_090657.1, read as the reverse complement.
GGATGGGAGAAATATCTCCGTAAATGACAATTTTTTTATTTTTTTTACACACAATTGTCAATTTATAGAGATATTTCTCCCACTCAGCATGGGTATGTGGAAAAATACACCCCAAAACACATTATACTACTTCTCCTGAGTACGGCGATACCACATGTGTGGCACTTTTTTGCACCCTAACTGCGCTAAGGGGCCCAAAGTCCAATGAGTACCTTTAGGATTTCACAGGTCATTTTGAGAAATTTCGTTTCAAGACTGCTCCTCACGGTTTAGGGCCCCTAAAATGCCAGGACAGTATAGGAATCCCACAAATTACCCCATTTTAGAAAGAAGACACCCCAAGGTATTCCATTAGGAGTATGGTGAGTTCATTTTTTTTTTTTGTCACAAGTTAGCGGAAATTGATTTTAATTGTTTTTTTTCACAAAGTGTCATTTTCCGCTAACTTGTGACAAAAATAAAATCTTCTATGAACTCACCATACTCCTAACGGAATACCTTGGGGTGTCTTCTTTCTAAAATGGGGTCACTTGTGGGGTTCCTATACTGCCCTGGCATTTTAGGGGCCCTAAACCGTGAGGAGTAGTCTTGAAACCAAATGTCGCAAAATGACCTGTGAAATCCTAAAGGTACTCATTGGACTTTGGGCCCCTTAGCGCACTTAGGGTGCAAAAAAGTGCCACACATGTGGTACCGCCGTACTCAGGAGAAGTAGTATAATGTGTTTTGGGGTGTATTTTTACACATACAGATGCTAGGTGGGAGAAATATCTCTGTAAATGACAATTATTTGATTTGTTTTACACACAATTGTCCATTTACAGAGAGATTTCTCCCACCCAGCATAGGTATGTATAAAAATACACCCCAAAACACATTATACTACTTCTTCTGAGTACGGCGATACCACATGTGTGACACTTTTTTGCAACCTAGGTGCGCTAAGGGGCCTAACGTCCTATTCACAGGTCATTTTGAGGCATTTGGATTCTAGACTACTCCTCACGGTTTAGGGCCCCTAAAATGCCAGGGCAGTATAGGAACCCCACAAGTGACCCCATTTTAGAAAGAAGACACCCCAAGGTATTCCGTTAGGGGTATGGTGAGTTCATAGAAGATTTTATTTTTTGTCACAAGTTAGTGAAAAATGACACTTTGTGAAAAAAACAATAAAAATCCAATTTCCGCTAACTTTTGACAAAAAATAAAATCTTCTATGAACTCATCATACACCTAACAGAATACCTTGGGGTGTCTTCTTTCTAGAATGGGGTCATTTGTGGGGTTCCAATACTGCCCTGGCATTTTAGGGGCCCTAAACCGTGAGGAGTAGTCTTGAACCCAAATGTCTCAAAATGACCTGTGAAATCCTAAAGGTACTCATTGGACTTTGGGCCCCTTAGCACAGTTAGGCTGCAAAAAAGTGTCACACATGTGGTATCGCCGTACTCAGAAGAAGTAGTATAATGTGTTTTGTGGTGTATTTTTACATATAACCATGCTGGGTGGGAGAAATATCTCTGTAAATGACACATTTTTGATTTTTTTTTTACACACAATTGTCCATTTACAGAGAGATTTCTCCCACCCAGCATGGGTATGTGTAAAAATACACCACAAAACACATTATACTACTTCTCCTGAGTATGGCGATACTACATGTGTGACACTTTTTTGCAGCCTAGGTGCGCTAAGGGGCCCAACGTCCTATTCACATTTCATTTTGAGGCATTTGTTTTCTAGACTACTCCCCACGGTTTAGGGCCCCTAAAATGCCAGGGCAGTATAGGAACCCCACAAGTGACCCCATTTTAGAAAGAAGACACCCCAAGGTATTCCGTTAGGGGTATGGTGAGTTCATAGAAGATTTAATTTTTTGTCACAAGTTAGTGAAAAATGACACTTTGTGAAAAAAACAATAAAAATCCAATTTCCGCTAACTTTTGACAAAAAATAAAACCTTCTATGAACTCATCATACACCTAACAGAATACCTTGGGGTGTCTTCTTTCTAAAATGGGGTCACTTGTGGGGTTCCTATACTGCCCTGGCATTTTACGGGCCCAAAACTGTGAGTAGTCTGGAAACCAAATTTCTCAAAATGACTGTTCAGGAGTATAAGCATCTGCAAATTTTGATGACAGGTGGTCTATGAGGGGGCAAATTTTGTGGAAACGGTCATAAGCAGGGTGGCCTCTTAGATGACAGGATGTATTGGGCCTGATCTGATGGATAGGAGTGCTAGGGGGGTGACAGGAGGTGATTGATGAGTGTCTCAGGGGGCGGTTAGAGGGGAAAATAGATGCAATCAATGCACTGGGGAGGTGATCGGAAGGGGGTCTGAGGGGGATCTGAGGGTTTGGCGCGAGTGATCAGGAGCCCACACGGGGCAAATTAGGGCCTGATCTGATGGGTAGGTGTGCTAGGGGGTGACAGGAGGTGATTTATGGGTGTCTCAAGGTGTGATTAGAGGGGGGAAATAGATGCAAGCAATGCACTAGCGAGGTGATCAGGGCTGGGGTCTGAGGGCGTTCTGAGGTGTGGGCGGGTGATTGGGTGCCCGCAAGGGGCAGATTAGGGTCTAATCTGATGGGTAACAGTGACAGGTGGTGATAGGGGGTGATTGATGGGTAATTAGTGGGTGTTTAGAGGAGAGAAGAGATGTAAACACTGCACTTGGGAGGTGATCTGATGTCGGATCTGCGGGCGATCTATTGGTGTGGGTGGGTGATCAGATTGCCCGCAAGGGGCAGGTTAGGGGCTGATTGATGGGTGGCAGTGACAGGGGGTGATTGATGGGTGATTGACAGGTGATCAGTGGGTTATTACAGGGAATAACAGATGTAAATATTGCACTGGCGAATTGATAAGGCGGGGGTCTGAGGGCAATCTGAGCGTGTGGGCGGGTGATTGGGTGCCCGCAAGGGTCTAATCTGATGGGTAACAGTGACAGGTGGTGATAGGGGGTGATTGATGGGTGATTGATGGGTAATTAGTGGGTGTTTAGAGGAGAGAATAGATGTAAACAATGGATTTGGGAGGTGATCTGATGTCGGATCTGCGGACGATCTATTGGTGTGGGTGGGTGATCAGATTGCCCGCAAGGGGCAGGTTAGGGGCTGATTGATGGGTGGCAGTGACAGGGGGTGATTGATGGGTGGCAGTGACAGGGGGTGATTGACAGGTGATCAGTGGGTTATTACAGGGAAGAACGGATGTAAATAATGCACTGGCGAATCGATAAGGGGGGGGTTTGAGGGCAATCTGAGCGTGTGGGCAGGTGATTGGGTGCCCGCAAGGGTCTAATCTGATGGGTAAAAGTGACAGGTGGTGATAGGGGGTGATTGATGGGTGATTGATGGGTAATTAGTGGGTGTTTAGAGGAGAGAATAGATGTAAACAATGGATTTGGGAGGTGATCTGATGTCGGATCTGCGGGCGATCTATTGGTGTGGGTGGGTGATCAGATTGCCCGCAAGGGGCAGGTTAGGGGCTGATTGATGGGTGGCAGTGACAGGGGGTGATTGACAGGTGATCAGGGGGGATAGATGCATACAGTACACAGGGGGGGGGAGGGTCTGGGGGGGGGGGTCTGGGGAGAATCTGAGGGGTGGGGGGGTGATCAGGAGGGAGCAGGGGGCAGTTTAGGGACTAAAAAAAAAAAATAGCGTTGACAGATAGTGACAGGGAGTGATTGATGGGTGATTAGGGGGGTGATTGTGTGCAAACGGTGGTCTGGGGGGTGGGCAGGGGGGGGTCTGAGGGGTACTGTGGGCGATCAGGGGGCAGGGGGGGGCAGATCAGTGTGTTTGGGTGCAGACTAGGGTGGCTGCAGCCTGCCCTGGTGGTCCCTCGGACAGTGGGACCACCAGGGCAGGAGGCAGCCTGTATAATACACTTTGTAAACATTACAAAGCGTATTATACGCTTCCTATCCGGCGATCGTCGGGTTAACAACCCGCCGGCGCTTCCGATTGGCCGGCGGGTTGACGTCGCGGGTGGGCGGAGCCTATTGCCGGCGGATGCGCGCGCATCCCAGCGCGCGATCCCCGGCCAGAGAGTGCCCCAGGACCTAACGCCAATCTGCGTTACGTGGTCCTGGGGCTGCCACTTTGCCGCCGCCAATATGAAGTAGACGGTCGGCAAGTGGTTAAGATGACATTGTATGCAGCTTGAGTACTTTTTGGCCCAACCTCGGTGAACAAACGTTTAGGTCTATGGCTACCCATAGAAAACTGTTAGATGATATGAAATATTCACTCCAGAACTTTTGAAAGTACTTTGCTAACATTTGTAACAAGGCTGGTATCCAGTTTCCACCACATTTTGCAGACTGCTGTTTTGTGGGGTTTTTGTTATCCCACGGATTTAAAAAAAAATTCTAATAAATATTACTTCTTTTTTTTTTATTTTGTTGATGTGTTTAATAAAATTCTATATTCTGCTCTACTGAAACTATAAATCACTCATTAAGTCTAAGGGCCCATTCACACTAGCAATCGCAAAACCTTAGCGCGGGTGATTTTAAAGCGATTATCGCAGTAAAATCACTGTAAACTCACGCGATTTTTGAGCGATCGTGATTAGCGCATTTTTAAGCACTCTATCACTCTAGAGTCTACAGTAAAATGCTGCATGCGCCGCGCTTTGCGATTGCCACTAATGGCGAATCGCCTGCGATCGGTGGCAATCGCGGCAATGAGATCACTGCCATTAAGTTAGTATAGCACTAGTGCTTTAAAGGGACTCTGAGCACCTCTCATGGGCATGCCTTTAAGACTCCGACCAGTACTGCAAAAAGTTTTCGTTCGATTTGAATTTAAAAATCGTGGCTGCCATCTTGGCGATGTTATAACTTCCGGGTCACTCCTGTCTTCTCTGTTAGAGAAGTGCATCACTGAATGAAGCAGGAACATGAAGTGACAACATGGCCGTTGCAAGAGGCTCCTCCAGAGGGGTCATAGCACAACTTTGTTGGAAGTCATCTGGCTTAAAGGCATGCCCATGAGAGGTACTTGGAGTCCCTTTTTAGAAGTGCTAGCACTTCGCTGGTAAGGGGGCCCTTAATAGTATTGTTGTTCTTTGTTGACCTGGAGTTCAACTGTAAAGCATGCAGGTCAGCCTGGTGATGGGCTCAGGCTGAGCAGTTTATTGCAATGTAATGAGAAGGGGATGGGGATATTATCGGATCTGTACTACCTAGAGGTCATTAAGAAGATTATTGGTCTAGAAAAGAGCTTTTCCAATGTAGTTATCTCTAGAGATTATGCTGTGTGCACAGCACTTATCCATACATAAAGAATCCATGTGTCCTGGCACATTTACTGTCCTTGTTTGTTGACCAGACCTTTTGCGGTTTATTTTGCGAATGCAGAGCAGAGCAGGATCTATCACTGCCACACACTAAAGATGTTTTGAGGCTTTATACCAATAAAGGCCTCAGAGAGTACGGTGGGCATCTAAAACTCCTACCGGGGGCTCTTAAAGCTGTAGGATTAATGATACTATGCCAGGGAAAACGAACACATATATAAGTAGATAAATACTTGATCTACTTACATAACACGTGTATTGTACTGTCCATGTTTTGATCTCATTTAATGTTATATAGTAAATGACTGCGCTAGTAAATTCTGCGCTTAACTTTTTTCTTTTCTCTTCCAATCGCTGAGTCACCTCAGCCTTGCTTGTAAACACAAGTGAGCAGGGATCGTGTTTCAGATAAGAGGCTAGGCAGGGAAATAAATGGAAGAGGAGGAATATATTCTAGATAAAAAAAAAACAGCGCATGCAACTGTTTGGTACTGACTATTAAAGGGCTAGTGCTCCTAAAGTATGTGATAACTCCAAATCATAACAGCAGAAAAGGTTTTGAAAGTTTTTTGAATGCAGGATTAGCATCTTTATCACTTAATACACTCAGATCAGTTGCTGTTGAAATTTGATTTTTATGGTGTCAATCCCGCTTTAGAGGGTCTGTAATAAAGGTGGCCATACACTTATAGATGTGCAGCAGATTCAACCATCAGATAGATTTCTGTCAGATGCCTGTCAAGTCGAATTTGACAGGAATCTATCTGATGTGTGCCACACACTAGGAACAGATTTATAATAGATTTTAGAATGAAATCTATTGGAAATCTACCTAAATGCATTATTGGACCATTAGATCCAATGCAACTCAGGGCCATCGATCTGCTGCCAGCAGCAGATCCACCTAGATCTTCCATCCATGTCAGATAGATCAAATCGATCGAAATCGGCTGCAAATTGATCGATCAATAGATTTGATAGAATCGATTTCTGATCGATCGATTCCATAGAATTGACCAATGGATGGCTGAAATCGACTAGTGTAGGGGCCCCTTAATAATAAAAAAAGTGCCCCTGGGGAGTACTTGCCTTAAGGAGGGGGAAGTCTCTGGATCCTAATGAGGCTTTCTCTGTCCTCTTCACCCTTTGGGATCCAGCACTGGCAGTCCCTGAAAAATCAGCCCGCTGGCGCAGTAGCATCCTACCTAATAAGAGACCAGTGTCCCTGCGTACACTGTCTCTCTGTCCCTGGGTCCATGCTTTTTGTTACTGCGCATGTGCGCAGCATGGACTGTTGGGACAGGAGGACGGGGCCAGTCAGCTGGGCGGGTGTGTGCGCGGGTGGACGGATGTGCAGCGGGTGCGCGCATTCATGTGCGGCGTTAATACATTAGAGCCTGTTTTTAAACGCGCTAAGGTGGCTAGTCTGAAATATTTACCTTCTGCGCTACTGCAGTAGCGGCTTTCTGAGGAGCTCCGGTGGAAATAGCCTAGCCGGCTCTGCTCTACTGTGCTGGCAACTCACCCCTGCGCAGTACAGCGCAGCCCGATCAGGCGTGAGCCCATCGGAAAGCCACTACTGCAGTCCCGTATGTGTACAGGTGGTCCCAGTCCTGGGCTTAGTATTTACCATACATACATGTGGTCAGACACTCTGTGCTGCGTAGTTGCTGCAGAGAATTGATGCAAGAATTCTGCACACACACTTTGAGCTACTTTACAATGTACTGTAAAATCAACCTAGGCATTGATTTATTTGAAGAGAATAAGTTACAGACAGAGTTTAATCAGTAAATTGCTGACCTTATTTTATTAGCGACAGATTCCTTCCTATTGTGTAATACAGGACTGAAGAAAAAAAAACCACACAGATTTAGTTTGGAACATGTAGGAACTGATGCACTAGACTATTTAGTCAGCGTTTGGTAATTGTAAAAACTTTCCTTTCTCTGATTTACATTCTGCATTTATCACTGGTGGTGACATCGTTAGTCCTGCCAGGTGATCTGTACGGAATGTTCATTAACCACTTGAAGACCGCGGTGTTAAACACCCCCCCCCCCCCCTAGTGACCAGGCCATATTTAACTAAATAGGCCACTGCAGCTTTAAGGCCTTGCTGCAGGGCCGCACAACTCAGCACACAAGTGATCCCCCCCCTTTTCTCCCCATCCACAGAGCTCTCTGTTGGTGGAGTCTGATCGCCCCACCAATGTTTTTTTTTTTTTACAAACATTTTTCTTAGTTTTTTATTAATAAAATTGCCTATTTCCCTCCCTCCCTCTCCCTTTCAGCCTATCACTGCCGATCGCTTCTGTGTCCCCCAGGGAGACAGCTGTGTCACACGGCTGTCCCCAGTACAGCGCTGCCTTAGATCGCAGCCCTGTACAGCCCTATTAGATGGCGGTTTCGCCGTCTAACATTCTCCGATCGGCGATTGCCGCTGGGAGACTGAAGGCGGAGCTCCACCTTCCAAGTGTAGATGCGTGGGCATAAGCGCGCGCATGCTCCTGCTGGCCCCATAGAAGGCCGTTCACGCCAATCGGCGTGGAGCTGTCCTGGGGCTGCCGCTGCGTTCACGCCAATTGGCGCGGAGCGGTCGGCAAGAAGTTAATGAGAGTTCTATGCACAGAGGGAATCATTGCTTTTACTGATGATTAACACGGTACAGCACTCTACTGCTTCTAATTGGCAGTTGGAAAAAGCAGTTATTTCACATGATGCAACAAGGTTCACAGACAGCAAACTGTCAGGACCATGGTCATGACATCACACTGTGGGAGGGTTTCACCACAATATCAGCCACACAGACCTCCCTGATGATCTATTTGAGAAAAGGTGAAGATTTCTCATGGGAAAGGAGGTATCAGCTACTGATTAGGATGAAGTTCAACCCTTGGTTACAGTTCCTCTTTAAAAAAAAGAATTATAAAGTACAAAAATACCTTATCTAACTACATGGTAGGGTGAGAAAGGTAAAAAGCTATGCCCCGTGAGGCTGTAACAAAGTAGAAAACGGCTTGTGTACATTTTATAATGTGAGTTTTGCTTCTGCCTTTATTTGGCACTTAAAGTGATACTGTAGGGGGGTCGGGGGAAAATGAGTAGAACTTACCCGGGGCTTCTAACGGTCCCCCGCAGACATCCTGTGTTGGCGCAGCCACTCCCCAATGCTCCGGCCCCGCCTCCGGTTCACTTCTGGAATTTCAGACTTTAAAGTCTGAAAACCACTGCGCCTGCATTGCCGTGTCCTTGATCCCGCTGATGTCATAAAGAGCGCACAGCGCAGGCCCAGTATGGTCTGTGTCTGCGCAGTACACTCCTGGTGACATCAGCGGGAGCGAGGACACGGCAACGCAGGTGCAGTGGTTTTCAGACTTTAAAGTCTGAAATTCCAGAAGTGAACTGGAGACTGGGCTGGAGCATCGGGGAGTGCTATGCGGGCACAGGATGTCTGCGGTGGACCATTAGAAGCTCCGGGTAAGTTCAGCTCATTTTCCCCCGACCCCGCTACAGTATCCCTTTAATGAGAAACCGTAAACGACTTACAGTAGACTTGTAGGAGAATGCAGTAAATTATTCTGAATACCCACTTTTACATTTAATATCCTGGTTTACGCATCAGAAATCCTTCCTATTTCTAGATATTGCTGTATATTAGTGTGTAGCTCTGCCCTCCCACTGAGGCTTAACCCAGGCTTTTTATTATGCAGAATTCTCCCTTCCCAGAGCATTCTGGGAGACCAGCTATGTTTTATACTGGCTTTACAACTCTTGGTAAACAAACAACCTGCAGAGATCACCAGCCAGTACTAAAAATGTCACCATGTAATAAATGTCAGAAAGTAAATCAGGGAGAGGAAAGATTTTACAATGGGCAAACACTGACTAAATAATATATAAATGAATAGTGTAAAAAAAAAAAAAAAAAAAAAAAAAAGCAATTTTATTCATGATATTTTGACTAACTGAGAACGTATTAATTTAAGAACATGTATCCCCCGCAGTTTCCAGTTTGCCTTGTGTCTGCAATAAACCGCTGTGGAGTGTAATGATCCTATAAATGGAATGAGGTCAGGGATGAAGCAGGCTTGTGGTGCAGATGGGAGCGGCCTGCTGTCTATCAGCATGCTCTCACCCTATATCTGTGATCAGTCCTTTATCCCAGCCCTGCAGGCCTCTGGTTCCTCCTCCCATAGCCTGGTAAACACCGCCGTCACCCTAATCACACATGGCACCTCAGCTGCATACAACTCTGGCCTGCTTTACATGCCAGTGAGTTTATTCTGGCCCTTCCCTAATAAGCACTTGTGCTATTTCTTGGTATTTACCATGATAGACAACGGTATAGGAATGTACAGAGACCGGAAGGTTGGAATATGACCGGTTGGGGTTCGCTCGGATCGGGCGCTGGTGGTATACCTGTTAGATGACATTCAGCTCAGGTGGCTGTTATAGCTGACTTATTGGCCTCGATTCATAAAGCATTACATCATGCGGTAATGCTGAAAACAGCAGACTTTCCCGACCACTTAGCAAAATGTCAATTCATAAAGGCTGTTACCGCATGAAAAGCTGACATTACCGACTAGGGAGATAAATTATCGACTTGGCTGCAGTTACCGACAACACATGTCAGTAAATTGTCAGCAAATGTCAATTCATAAAGCCTTCAACAAGCGGTAAGCCTGGCGGTAGTTACCGACACCTCTGGTGAGGTCTTAACACCTTACCGACAGCTCTGATGAATGCAAAAGTGCAGAGAGCCGAAGTCTGTTTGAGTCATCAGTGGAGAGAGCCAGAGAGCCCTCTGTGTGAATCATTTGAGCAGGCAGGGAAAGACTGTGTGACTCTTCTGTCTGAGTCATCAGTGGAGAGAGCCTTCTGTGTGAATAATTTGAGGGATCAGTGAATAATGGCGCACAGTGCCTATGCATAGAAATGGCGCCACATTAAAAAGATACGCTTATGGAATGCTTCCCCCACATGAAGATGTGCCGTCCCCGCTTCTTTATCTACCTTGCGCGGACTTTCCTCGTTTGGGAATATCCTGCAGCTAGCATGCACTGCACTCAAGATTTCCAAGCTTTCACATTTTAGATTGCCTGTAGGCCCACTGTTATACCCTGTTGGTGTTTTGCCCAGGCCTACGGCTCTGCTTGGATCACCTAGTCCGCCTCTGCATTTCCGTACTCCGCGGACAGACTTTGCCATCTGAACACAGATCTTACGATGGATGTTTTTTTTTTTTTTTCCTTTTCCCTCTACCATCTGCCATACGGTTGGGTAAGATTCAATATTCTTTTTGTACATTTCGGGCACAGTTTGTCACCGCTCCCCCCTGGGCTCTGATATGACCCCACAATGGCTGCTAGTCGGCCTTGGAATTTCTCGGAGGACGGACTCTAAGTTAACACTGTTATACTTTTCAGTTTTTATTTTTATCTTAAATGCTCTGATCTGTTTTTTCAGAACTTTATTGCTACCTGTTTTGTCTGAACGTTTTCCAGACTGTAGCGCAACTGAACACTTTTCATATAAGTGCCTAGCCTCTGTTCATTTGCTTAGCAAAATGTGTAATATCCTCACCTCCCCTCCCCCGACCCCCTCCCCACACCCACCCCTTCCCCACCGACTGTCTTTACAGTTGAGCAACCCTCCGCATCCCTCCTCCTCTCCCCCCCCCCCTCCCCCCCCTCCTTCCCTAACCCACTCAACCTACGGATTTATATGATACCTCTGCCGAACTTTTCTGAGGTGTGTTATTGACAGGCAACTATATAAGGCACTTAATTTTCAATTTATCACCTGTCATGATCCAATGTTTTTTGTCAGTTGTTATACGCTACTAAGCTAATGTTTGCAGCTAATTAACAATGTTAACATTAATGCCTGCAGCGAGTTTTCCTGTACCCCCTTCCCTTGTTTTCCTCACCCTCCCCCCCCCCCCTCCCAGTTCCCTGGGTGTCCACCTGATTGCTTCAGAGGATCACCCCCCCGTCACCTTTCTCCCAAGCCCCCCTACCTACCTCCCCCCCCCTATTCCATCCTACCCCTCCACCCCCCCCCCCCCCTTGCCTTCCCTACTACTTAAGAACTGTTGCTCATGGGATTTGATTTGTAGTTTACCTGTGATTGTCTTGTATCAAACCAGGTCTGACCATTACCAAACGACCCCCTCCATAGACACTAATCGTCATATTTATTCTTTAGCCCCTAACACACTGCGTATTAAACGACCCTCCCCACCATGAGAAACTATGGAATGCCCAGGTTCTGCCTCCCCAGCCCTGGCAAATACCCCCCACCAGAGAGCGTTATCCCCTTACGCAACATCTACCATCTTTGCCCACTAGACCCAGCCGAATGTACCTGGTACCTTGCACACCAAATTAGACCTGCTCCTAACAATAACAATAACTCCTGACGCACCGCATTGTGGGTACAACCCCCGCTTACTATCTCAACCTGACGCAATAGATCATCCCCCCTCCTTCACCCTACCACCCTCCCCCCCCCTTGCACAGAGCCTAACATTACTTGGTGTCAATGGTCAGATGACGGCTATCATTCTGATTTCTTCCCCATAAAAGTTACACTATGTCCCACACTCCTATTTCTAACGTAATATGAGCCTACGCTTTATCTTTAATAATACCCCCCCCCCCCTTCTCATGACAAATTTGCTTCTTCATTGCTGGGGCCTTATCCTAAGATGGTCCAATACCCTTAAGCCAGCAGAGCAGTCGGCCAACACATACCCCCTAATGACCCGGCCGGAGTCACTACCTAGGTGGGACTCCTCCTTTCCCGAGGTCCTCTTGCTCTTGACCCCTGCGCGGTCAAGCTTTTCTTTCAGCCCAGTTCCCGGATTACCACGGAACTGTGTGCGTGTTTCTCTTCTACTCTCTTTCACCCTCACTCCTTCTTCTTCTTTCTCTTTGCTGCTCCTCCTCTCTCTCCAGGGTCTCCACCTTGCAGCTCTTTACACCGCATCAAGCTTTGAAATCAACCCTCCATGACTTCTCCCTTTTTTAAAATCTTTTCTCATAACGTCCAGGGATTCGGTTCCCCACATAAACGTTCTAAAGCGTTTACCTATTATAAAGCTTGCCAAGCAGATATTGTTTGTTTACAAGAGACTAGACTAGACCAACCCACCTGCCCTAAATACCTGAATCGTCACTATCCCACAGCCTTTTTCGCCTGTGCCCGCACGAAAGTACGTGGAGTCTTAATCGCCTTTAAGAAGAACTTCCCATTCAATTACACAAAACATATAGCTGACCCCACTGGCAGATACCTTATCTTACTCGGTACAATATATGACAGAGAGGTCACTTTTGCTACATATTACGCTCCCAATGCACATCAATCCAACTTCTACTCCCACTTTCTACAAGTCCTTTCTCAGCACGGCTTAGGTCAAATCATAATCACAGGCGATACCAACGCCACACTTAACCCTAAGATAGACAGGCAAAGACCTCATAGTTCTAACTCCACTGCAGAACTTAAAGATCCACACGGAGCCAAAATTAAAGAACTCCTAGACCACTATGGCTATGTAGACATCTGGCGGGAACTCAACCCCTCTACCAAAGACTTCACCTTTTACTCCAATGCCCACGACAGCTTCAGCAGGATCGACCACATCTTCGTGCAGCAGACTTGCCTCCACCTAGTGCCAGCAGCCAAAATACATACAACTCCTTGGTCAGATCACTCCCCGGTTTCCATTTGTTGTTCCGCTACGTTTCCGATCAATCGATCATTTAAATGGCGTTTAAATGACTCTCTGCTCTCCAGAGCAGATATTACCGACCAATTGAAGGAGAAGGTCGAGGAATACTTTGCCGATAATGCGGGCTCTGTATCCTCACCTTTCACCCTATGGGAGGCTCACAAAGCTACTATACGTGGAATATTAATAGGAATCGCTAGCGGCCTTAAAAAACGCCGCAACCAAAAAATAGAGGAACTTACTGCAAAGCTGGGCCGAGCGGAACAGGAATGGAAACAAACACCCACACGTATCAATAAGATCATCAAAGACCGCATTGGCACAGAATTAGACTTACTACTAACGGATAAGGTGGAACAACAACTTAGATGGCGAAGACAATTTTATTATTACAACGCCAATAAGCCATTGTCTCTCCTAGCCAAATGTCTTAAAAATAGGCCCCCTCATCTCACTATGCTTAAAATCCGCAACTCCTCAGGACAGATCACTGCTAACCCTCGTAAGATTGTTGACTGCTTTGAGAAATTCTTGTCGGACCTATACGCTAACACCCCCAATGTTTCTGATACAGCCATCCGGGACTTTTTAGACCAAATTACACTCCCAAAACTAAGCCAAGACTCCATTACCAGTTTGAGTGCCCCTATATCGGCAGCTGAAGTTCAATCAGCTATCAAAACGTTGAAGCCCAATAAGACTCCTAGCCCGGACGGGTTCTCAGCTCTTTATTATAAAAAACTATCAGACTCACTGGCCCCAGAACTAGCGAAGTGCTACAACGAAATCCGGGAAGGCGGATCCCCCCCTAGATCCATGCTAATGGCTTACATTTCCATGGTTCCTAAGATAGAACAGGAACACCATGCAGTCCATCAATTTCGCCCTATCTCCCTTATTAACATAGATTTCAAAATATTAGGCAAAATCCTAGCGCTAAGACTGAATAAAATCCTCCCATCCCTAATCCACAGAGACCAGATTGGCTTCGTCCCAGGCAGGCAGGCCGAAGACGGCACTAGAAGGGCTATCCTCCTAACCCACTACCTTCAAACAAATAAAATCCCTGGGGTGGCCTTATCCTTAGACATATTTAAGGCCTTTGACACTCTCTCGTGGTCCTATTTGAAACTCGCCCTCCAGAAATGGGGCTTAGATGCTACATTTTTGAACTGGATCCAAGGAATGTACGCTGGCCCTACAGCCTCGGTAAGATTTTTTGGCCACTCCTCTCAAACTTTTGATATCAATCGGGGGACCAGACAAGGCTGCCCGTTGTCCCCCTTGCTTTTTATCCTTGCCCTGGAGCCTTTTGCTTGCTATCTACGCGACAAAACGGCTATCCAAGGAATAGAATACGCAGGCCTATCCCATAAACTTCTCATGTTCGCAGATGATACTCTGCTTATGTTAACACAACCCCACACATCCATCCCAGAAGCCCTCCAAGCCTTTACTTACTTTGCCCAGGTCTCAGGCCTGCAAATAAACATAGAGAAATCTAAAGCCATGGGAATATCCCTATCCCCCACAGACCTTGACCAGCTGAGGAGCTCTTGCCCCCTTCAATGGGTTCAGTCCCTGCCCTACCTGGGTGTCACCCTTACCGCCCACTATGCCTCACTTTTCTCTGCCAACTACCCCCCGCTATTAAAAACACTTTCTGCCCTGACCGATAGGTGGTCTCATTCCCCCCTATCATGGCTAGGTAGGATCAATGCGATCAAAATGTCCTACCTGCCAAAGCTTCTCTATTTCTTCCGCACTCTCCCGGTCCAAGTGCCAAGCCACTATTTAGGTATCTTTCAAAAGAAAATCATGGACTTTGTGTGGGGTCGCAAAGGTCCCAGAGTCTGCAGGGCGACTCTGTTTGCCCATAAATTAGATGGGGGCTTGGGGGTTCCTAAGCTTTCCTCTTACTACCAGGCAGCAACCATAGCCCAACTCACCCGCCTATTCCAGACACAAGATACTCCTCTCTGGGTATTCATAGAGATACCCTGGTGTGCCCCCCCACTACCCAGCACTTTACTATGGCTCCCTCCAAAAATGAGACCACCCTCATTAAGCCCCCCTCTGGCTCACGGCCTTAGAGTGTGGGACTCAGTCCGTTATTCGGCTAACCTTCAGTCTCCTTTCCTCCCTTTGCTGCCACTGATCAACAACCCTTTATTCCCTCCGGGCCAAAACGACCCAAAGGCATTTTCCTGGTGGAGCACGAACGGTCTCACCAATGTCACACACCTCCTCACGCCTAGAGGTTTTCTTTCCTGGCCTGGTTTACAGGAAAGATTTTGTGCTCCCCCCGGGGAATTCTTTCGATATTTACAATTGAGACATTGGATCACACCTCTCATTCGAGATAAAGACCCCCCTTACACTGCTACACCTTACGAAAACATTTGTATGCACAGTCCTAATACTAAAGGCCTGATCTCCAGATTATATGGCTTTTTGACACGCCCGTCCTCCCCGACAACACACCCCTACGCCTCTAGATGGGAAACAGATCTCGCTAGCCCTAAAGATAGAGAAGACTGGCTGGACATCTGGAGCAGAGTCTCCAGCTGCTCCAGCAATCTACATATAGTCGAGTCTGCCTATAAGGTAATGACACGATGGTATCTCGTCCCGACCCGTATAGCCAAAGTATTCCCCTCCGCCAATCCCTTTTGCTTTCGGGGCTGCAGGCTGCCCGGCGACATGCTTCACATTTGGTGGACTTGTCCACGGCTCAACCGCTTCTGGTGCCAAATATATAAACTACTTTCTTCTCTCTTTCATCAGCCAATCCATAGAGATCCTTGGCAAGCTTTATTACACGCAAAGATTAGCTCCTTAACCTCCACACAGAATAAATTAGCCTCTGTCGTACTCTCAGCAGCTACTATGACAATAGCCCGGAACTGGAGGAAACCTTCAGTCACCATTAACGAAGTGAAATCGAGAATAAACTCAATAATGGTAAATGAGCGCCTCATTAGCATCCTTAGGGACACCCAAACGAAATTTGAAAAAATCTGGGACCCCTGGATCCGTTTAGAGCATCCAAGTCTGGAGACAACTTCCATTACAAGACTGTAAGGTGGACCCCTGTCTCTGTCCCCTCCTCTTTTTCTCTTTCCTCCTCCTTAGCTTCTCTCTTTGCTACTTCTCTCTCCCTTTTCTTTCGGTTTCCTTTTTCTCCATCTCTTACCCACGGACGCTTATGACCACAATCCTTCCTGTCCTGCCTGTCCATTGCTGAATGGGGGGCGGCCGGGAAGGTATCCATACAATTTTGCCCTGATGGGGCTCCCTCCTCCCCTAAACCCCTGATTCCTCATCAGCAAGCCCCAGATAGCTGGACTTAGTCCTCTGTGGGCTCACAACAATTTTCAACCTGACAGTAGTATATACACTTCAAACTACTCTAATGTTTGCTATATCAACCTGCTGGTTATCCTGCCTGTCCCTTCCTATTAGATCCAGCTATAAGATAAAGATATTTGTACAAGCTCTCCCTACTTCCTTGCCTTGTTATATATATCTTGATGTACAATTTGAGTTGTTAAAAATTTAAAAATTTCAATAAAAACTTTGAAAACAAAAAAGATACGCTTATCGCTATTTATCGTTAGTACTGCATAATAATGGCGCACAGGGAAAAAAAAGAAGAAAAACGGCACACAGTAACGTTATTTATGAATAGTGGCACACACTAACGTTATTTATCAATAGCGCCCTACATAAGCCAAACTGCAGAAGTTATTTAACTGCAAAACGATGAATGGAGTTAATGTAACACTGTCAAGGTTAGGGTTAGGCACCACCAGGGGGGTGGTTAGGGTTAGGCACCACCAGGGGGGTGGTTAGGGTTAGGCACCACCAGGGGGGTGGTTAGGGTTAGGCACCACTGGAGGTGGGTCTTAGGGTTAGGCACCACCAGGGGGGTGGTTAGGGTTAGGCACCACCGGGGGGTTTAGGGGTTAGGGATAGGTACAGAGAGGGTTCTGTGTGTTAACGCTAAATAACAATAAGGCTTCAACGCTAAATAACAATAAGGCTTTAACGTTAAATAGCGATAAGCGGCAAACGGATTAGTGGCAACACTGTGCGCCATTATTCACAGGCGCCATTTTCAGATGGAAGCTCATTTGAGCAGGCAGGGAAAGACTGTGTGACTCATCTGTCTGAGTCATCAGTGGAGAGCCAGAGAGCTGTCTGTGTGATTCATTTCTGCAGGTCAAAGAGAGAATCGAGACACTGCTCTACTCTACCGCTCAATGGGCTGCGGTAATTTACCGACCTCCAAGGGCAGCTGGGGAAATCTTTATGAATTAGCACACAGACCGGGAAAATACCGAGTGCGGTATTTTCCCGACAAGATTTTTTTATCGCACTGCTGTTTATGAATCGAGGCCAAAAAGTGTAAATTCCAAAGTTAAAAAGTACCAGGATTACACTTACTATGGCCTGGTGCACGCCAGAGGAGTTTTTCTGAGCGTTTTGAGTTTTTAAATCTGCTGCTAATGTTATCCTATGTGTCTGTGCACACTGGAGCAATGAGGTTTTGTAAAAAAAAAACCTATAGCATTACATTGGGAAGAGCTTTTGAAACCTCTAAAAGCTCTTCCCAATGTAACACATTTTTTAGTAGAGAAATATATATATTTACATAGAAAGAGGGACAAAGTCCTGAAAGAGGGACAAATGAGGAGGAAAGAGGGACAGGAGGACAGGGCTCCCAAACAGGGACTGTCCCTCCAAAAGAGGGACAGTTGGGAGCTATGATTAGTGTGTGTAGTGTGTATGTACTGTATACTGTGTGTGTGTGTGTGTGTGTGTGTGTGTGTGTGTGTGTGTGTGTGTGTGTGTGTGTGTGTATGAGTGCGTGCATGCGTGCGTGTGTGTATATATAGTGTGTGCGCACGCATATGCTTGTTTGTTTGGATTGATGGGCCGAAAGTGCAGAGTTCATTCAGGCCTTTGTTGGGTGGAGTTCATGGTGTTTTGTGATTTGCATATAAATATGCCCTCTTCCCCCCTCTTATTGTCATTGTCCTCAATCTGTTCTCCCCCTTGGACTGTTCCCAGGATATTCAGCATAACAACATAAAGACCCTGCACCACCCCCTTCCTTCCTATAGCATTGGCAGATACATATGTAAATATCCAGATACTTGTTACTCCAGAGGCACTTAACCACTTGATGACCACAGTGCTAAAGACCAGGCCATTTTTACTGAAATGGGCCACTGCAGCTTTAAGGCCAAGCTGCAGGGCCGCCACAACACAGCACACAAATGATCCCCCCCCCCTTTTTTTTGATTGCCCCCCAGATGTTTAATTTTTTTTTGCCAGATATGTGTTCTTTTTAACCACATGAGGACCACAGTCTTTTCACCCCTTAAGGACCAGAGCCTTTTTCTCCATTCAGACCACTGCAGCTTTCACGGTTTATTGCTCAGTCATACAACCTACCACCTAAATGAATTTTACCTCCTTTTCTTGTCACTAATACAGCTTTCTTTTGGTGCTATTTGATTGCTGCTGCGAGTTTTAGTTTTTATTATATTCATCAAAAAAGACATGAATTTTGTCAAAAAAATGATTTATTTTTTTTTTACTTTCTGTGCTGACATTTTTCAAATATAGTAAAATTTCTGTATACATTTTTGTCCAAATTTATTGTGCTACATGTTGTTGATAAAAAAAATCCATTCAGTGTATATTTATTGGTTTGGGTAAAAGTTATAGCGTTTACAAACTATGGTGCCAAAAGTGAATTTTCCCATTTTGAAGCATCTCTGACCACCTGACATGTTTCATGAGGTGCTAAAATTCCAGGATAGTATAAATCCCCCCCAAATGACCCCATTTTGGAAAGAAGACATCCCAAAAGTATTCACTGAGAGGCATGGTGAGTTCAAAGAAGATTTTATTTTTTGTCACAAGTTAGCGGAAAATGACACTTTGTGACACAAAAAAAAAAAGTTTCCATTTCTTCTAACTTGCGACAAAAAAAAATGAAATCGGCCATGGACTCACTATGCTCCTCTCTGAATACCTTGAAGTGTCTACTTTACAAAATGGGGTCATTTGTGGGGTGTGTTTACTGTCCTGGCATTTTGGGGGGTGCCTAATTGTAAGCCTAAAGGTGCTCATTGGACTTTGGGCCCCTTAGCGCAGTTAGGGTGCAAAAAAGTGCCACACATGTGGTATTGCCGTACTCAGGAGAAGTAGTATAATGTGTTTTGGGGTGTATTTTTACACATACCCATGCTGGGTGGGAGAAATATCTCTGTAAATGGACAATTGTGTGTAAAAAAAAATCAAAAAATTGTCATTTACAGAGATATTTCTCCCACCCAGCATGGGTATGTGTAAAAATACACCCTAAAACACATTATACTACTTCTCTTGAGTATGGCAATACCACATGTGTGGCACTTTTTTGCAGCCTAACTGCGCTAAGGGGCCCAAGTCCAATGAGCACCTTTAGGCTTACAATTAGGCAAAGTCCAATGAGTAGCTTTCAGATTTCACAGGTCATTTTGCAACATTTGGTTTCAAGACTACTTCTCACGGTTTAGGGCCCCTAAAATGCCAGGGCAGTATAGGAACCCCACAATAGACCCCATTTTAGAAAGAAGACACCCCAAGGTATTCTGTTAGGAGTATGGTGAGTTCATAGAAGATTTTATTTTTTGTCACAAGTTAGCGGAAATTGATTTTAATTGTTTTTATTCACAAAGTGTCATTTTTCGCTAACTTGTGACAAAAAATAAAATCTTCTATGAACTCACCATACTCCTAACAGAATACCTTGGGGTGTCTTCTTTCTAAAATGGGGTCATTTGTGGGGTTCCTATACTGCCCTGGCAAAGGGGCCCTAAACCGTGAGGATTAGTCTTGAAACCAAATGTCGCAAAATGACCTGTGAAATCCGGAGTACGGAGATACCACATGTGTGACACTTTTTTGCAGCCTAGGTGCGCTAAGGGGCCCAACGTCCTATTCACAGGTCATTTTGAGGCATTTGTTTTCTAGACTACTCACGGTTTAGGGCCCCTTAAATGCCAGGGCAGTATAGGAACCCCACAAGTGACCCCATTTTAGAAAGAAGACACCCCAAGGTATTCCGTTAGGTGTATGGTGAGTTCATAGAAGATTTTATTTTTTGTCACAAGTTAGTTAAAAATGACACTTTGTGAAAAAAACAATAAAAATCCATTTCCGCTAACTTTTGACAAAAAAATAAAATCTTCTATGAACTCGTCATACACCTAACAGAATACCTTGGGGTGTCTTTTTTTCTAAAATGGGGTCACTTGTGGGGTTCCTATACTGCCCTGGCATTTTTACACGCCCAAAACCGTGAGTAGTCTGGAAACCAAATGTCTCAAAATGACTGTTCAGGGGTATAAGCATCTGCAAATTTTGATAACAGCTGGTCTATGAGGGGGCGTATTTTGTGGAACCGGTCATAAGCAGGGTGGCCTCTTAGATGACAGGTTGTATTGGGCCTGATCTGATGGATAGGAGTGCTAGGGGGGGATGACAGGAGGTGATTGATGGGTGTCTCAGAGGGTGGTTAGAGGGGAAAATAGATGCAATCAATGCACTGAGGAGGTGATCGGAAGGGGGTCTGAGGGGGATCTGAGGGTTTGGCCGAGTGATCAGGAGCCCACACGCGGCAAATTAGGGCCTGATCTGATGGCTAGGGGGTGACAGGAGGTGATTGATGGGTGTCTCAAGGTGTGATTAGAGGGGGGAATAGATGCAAGCAATGCACTGGCGAGGTGATCAGGGCTGGGGTCTGAGGGTGTGGGCGGGTGATTGGGGGCCCTAGGGGCAGATAGGGGTCTAATCTGATGGGTAGCAGTGACAGCGGGTGATTGATGGGTGATCAGTGGGTAATTAGATGGCAGAACAGATGTAAACAATGCACTTTGGAGGTGATCTGATGGTGTGGGAGGGTGATCAGATGCCTGTAAGAGGCAGGTTAGGGTCTGATCTGATAAGTGGCAGTGACAGGTGGTGATTGACGGGTGATTGACGGCTGAATGACGGGTGAATGACAGGTGATTACAGGGGAGAATAGATGTATACAGTACACGGGGGGGGGGGTCTGAGGTCGTTCTGAGGATGTAGGTGGGTGATTGGGTGCCCTAGGGGCAGATAGGGGTCTAATCTGATGGGTAGCAGTGACAGGTGGTGACAGGGGGTGATTGATGGGTAATTAGTGGGTGTTTAGAGGAGAGAAGAGATGTATACACTGCACTTGGGAGGTGATCTGACGGCGGGTCTGCAGGCGATCTGATGGTGTAGGTGAGTGATCAGATTGCCCGCAAGGGGCGGGTCAGGGGCTGATTGATGGGTGGCAGTGACAGGGGGTAATTGATGGGTGGCAGTGACGGGGAGTGATTGACAGGTGATCAGTGGGTTATTACAGGGAAGAACAGATGTAAATAATGCACTGGCGAATTGATAAGGGGGGGTCTGAGGGCAATCTGAGCGTGTGAGCATGTGGGCGGGTGATTGGGTGCCCGCAAGGGGCAGATTAGGGTCTAATCTGATGGGTAACAGTGACAGGTGGTGATAGGGTGTGATTGATGGGTAATTAGTGGGTGTTTAGAGGAGAGAACAGATGTAAACAATGCACTTGGGAGGTGATCTGACGTCGGATCTGCAGGCGATCTGATGGTGTGGGTGGGTGATCAGATTGCCCGCAAGGGGCAGGTTAGGGGCTGATTGATGGGTGGCAGTGACAGGGGGTGATTGATGGGTGATTGACAGGTGATCAGTGGGTTATTACAGGGGGGATAGAGGCATACAGTACACAGGGGGGATGGTCTGGGGGGGGGGGTCTGGGGAGAATCTGAGGGGGGGGGGGTGATCAGGAGGGAGCAGGGGGCAGTTTAGGGCATAGAAAAAAAGTAGTGTTGACAGATAGTGACAGGGAGTGATTGATGGGTGATTAGGGGGGGTGATTGGGTGCAAACAGTGGTCTGGGGAGTGGGCAGGGGGGGGGGGGGGTCTGAGGGGTGCTGTGGGCGATCAGAGGGAGGGGGGGGGGAGATCAGTGTGCTTGTATGCAGACTAGGGTGGGTGCAAACTGCCCTGGTGGTCCCTCGGACACTGGGACCACCAGGGCAGCAGGCAGCCTGTATAATAGGCTTTGTATACATTACAAAGCCTATTATACGATTAGTTTCCGGCGATCGAGCAGCTAGTAACCCGCCGGCGCTTCCGAATGGCCGGCGGGTTACAGCACGAGGGGGGCGGAGCCTGTCGCCGGCGGCTGATCGCGTCACGAAAGACGCGATCGCCGCATAACCACGCCCGCCGCCACCGCCGATGGGCGTATTGCGGTCGTTTGGGCCCAGCCCTTGCCGCCGCCCATTGGCTGTGGGCGGTTGCCAAGTGGTTAAAAAAATAAATAAATGTATTTTTCCTTTAATTATAACAACCCACCTCCCGCCCTCCCCCGGCCAGCCTATCATGGCGATCAGCTGTCATAGGCTTCACCCACACGGCTGTCCCCCATACAGCGCTGCTGCAGATCGCAGCGCTGTACTAAGTGAAAAGACAGCGGTTTTGCCGACTAACAGTCTCCCAAGTGGAGCTCCGACTACCAAGCCGGAGATGCAGGAGATTTCCTGCAGCAGCCGTCCCTAGGACTTGACGCCAATTGGCGTTAGGCGGTCCTGGGCCTGCCGCCTCGGTAACACCCATTGGCGTGACACGGTCTTGAGGTTGATATGAAGGTTCAAAGCAATAATAAACTCTTGATTGTACAATATTACCACTATGTAGTAGGAGGGTAAACTGAGTAAATAGACTTTCAATGGATACTGTAGTGAGTTTTAGTTATCTTTTGGCCAAATCGATCCGCCTGGACGGATTTCTGGCTGAGCTGAGCAGTCGAGCGGCTTCGGTGGCTGCCGTACATGCGCAAGATTTTCGGCAGAGATTGATATAGCTTTAAGGTAGCCATACATCTAGCGATGGGCAGATTCGACCAAAAGACTAATCTCTCTCTAATCAAATCTGATTAGAGAGAGCTGTGTTGGCTGCCCATACGCCGCAGGCCGATAGTCGATCGATTTCATGCTTAAATCGATTCAGAATCAGCCTTACGATGCGCATCCACCATCTCACCGGGATGCCGCTGCCCCCCCCCCCCCCCCCAATGTCCAATGTATACAGTATGCAGTATACTTTATATGTCCGTCCTCCGTCCATACACGTGCCCCTTGTGGTTGCCAGCGTGCACTTGGGCACGTGTTTGACGTCACACAAATGCCCACATTTCTCTGACAACCATGTGGGGCGCATATATGGACAGAGCCCGAGCCAGCGGCGGACATGGACAGATAAGTATACTGCACCAGGCATTAGGGGGACAGCGTCGGGGCTTTCATTGCTCATTCCCATATCACTAGCCATTACCTCTGCGCACCTGATTGACCACGACGTCTTGCAGTATGCCCAATCGACATGCTCGACCTGAAATTGGTCGCATCATCGATCGGGCATGGACTTAGTGGCACCGATTTTCATCCGGTTCGATAATAATTATCGAATCAGATGGCTGATCGGCCGCCAAGTGGATAGATGTATGATAGATGTATGGTCAAATTTAGAATTTCGACGCTCCAAACAATTGTTTATAATCATTGTGGGCAACAGAGTGATCTCTGTCCAGAAATCTCCAATCCTTTCTGCTTTATGTCCCATGTCACTTTGCTGTCACTTATCCAGTGTGACATCACTCCTAAATAGCCATATAATGGCCACAATCTGCAGCAAAGAAGGTGAATTTCGGCGCCCGGAGGCAGAGCAGGGACAAGGTCCTCCAGCACCCAAGGCTGAGACACCAAAGTGTGCCCCTCCATCCGTGCCACCCCAGCCATCACACACTGATTGCTATTAGACTAAGAGGGCCACAGGGCCCACAACCTCCCCAACACCTTAATATCTAGTTATCTGGCTTGCAGTCACTGCCATGTATCCCCTTTTCTTATTTCTTTCTGCTTCATACACAATGAGGAATGACAGCTGAATGAATTGTGCGCCCCCTCCTACACTGCGCCCTGAGGCTGGAGCCTCTCCAGCCTAAGCCTCGGCCCGGCCCTGCCCGGAGGTGCCCGATAGAATCGCGGGTCGCCAAGGCATGCGGATATGCAAATTGCGGCACTGCATAGCAGACCCTCCGCATAGTGGGCACTCGGCATAGCCGCATGCCTCGGCGCCCACGATTCTATCAGGGGAAACTCACTGTCTATGCCTGAGGTGCCAAACGAGAATACCAATGAATCATGCCTCCCCATCATGATAATAATAATAATAATAATCATCATCATCACCCAATCCCTCCCCCCCCCCCCCCCACACACACACGGTCCCCCCTTGTCTTGGTTACCTCCAAAGCAAGGCTGCCTTCTGTCAGGGGTCATTTAAAGTGGATCCAAATTAAAAATATAAGATTTCAGAAATAAAATCTATTTTCTAAATTATAATAATAAAATGCAGCCTTTTTTCAGCTGCATGATGACAAATCTAAAATATTTTACATTTATTGGGGGAACCCCTCCCTTCCTTTCATATTGCCGGGACAGAATCCGGCAGACTGGTGGAGGAGAAAAAAAACACAGGCTGCTACTGATGATGTCACAGGGGAGGTGATCTCAGCTTGTGTGAGATTTCACATAGATGACGCCCCTGTGAGGGAGGGTAGCTGATGACAAACATGCCCATGATCTAAAACCTCCTACTAAGCTCAGAAGTAATGGCTCCCACCTGTATAACACTAGTTATGAAAAGAGAAGGGTGAAAAGCATGCACTGAAATGCTCATAGGCTTGTAGGAGTGTTTATTTATCTTTGTATGTGTCAGAGTAGTGCATTTAAATATTTTTAAATAAAAAAAATGTTTGGTTTGGGAGTGGTGAAACTAAATATTTTGAATTAAAAAAAATTTAAGTTTGGGTCCGCTTTAACACGTGTGGCCATCATGATCCTCCCATCCATAACAAGTGTGGCAATAACACGTGACCTGATCTTGGATCAGGGATACTGTATTGGAGGGAGGGAGGGGTGGGTAAGGAGCACAGCTCTTGGCCCATCTGATGGCATATGCAAAGCTTGGAGGAAGTACCTTAGCTGCATACTATAGCATTAGGCAATAAATCAGACAGCCATATCATAGGCAAATATCTGCAATAATAAATGGATTAGGTCGGGTGCGATGCCAGCACAAGATCTGCAGAAGTGAATTAAAGCGCACCTGAACTCAGGTGCTAAACTCTCTAAGTACACACAGGGTGTATTTCTCTATGTTCTCCTTCTGTCCTGTGCAAGAGCTGAGGTCCACTTTAAAGGATACTCAAAGTGACGTGTGACATGATGAGATAGACATGTGTATGTACAGTGCCTTGCACACAAATAACTATGCTGTGTTCCTTTTTTTCTTTCTCTGTCTGAAGGAGTTAAATATCAGGTATGTAAGTGGCTGACTCAGTCCTGACTCAGACAGGAAGTGACTACAGTGTGACCCTCACTGATGAGAAATTCCAACTATAAAACACTTTCCTAGCGTAAAATGGCTTCTGAGAGCAGGAAAGAGATAAGAAGGGGAATTTCTCATCAGCAAGGGTCACACTGTAGTCACTTCCTGTCTGAGGCAGGACTGAGTCAGCCACTTACATACCTGATATTTAACTCTTTCAGGCAGAGAAAGAAAAAAAAGGAACACAGCATAGTTATTTGTGTGCTAGGCACTGTACATACTCATGTCTATCTCATCATGTCACATGTCACTTCCGGTATCCTTTAAAGTGGACCTCAGCTCTTGCACAGGACAGAAGGAGAACATAGAGAAATACACCCTGTGTGTACTCAGAGAGTTTAGCCACCTAATGCCCCCTCATCTGTGACTAAGCGCAAATTGTAATTTGATCCCTCAGCTGTGTCAGCTGACTGCCACGGCACAGAGCTATTAGGCAAACACAGGATGTTACCCTTATGTCTGCTTCCATGAAAGCAGGAAGTAGACCCACTGCAGATGTATTGCAGGTTTTATATCCGCTGTAACAAAGAAATGTTTTTCTTTAAAGGTTAGTATGTTGTTGCTTATCTTTTGGAGCAGAGAGGAAGTTCTGAGTTCAGGCGCGCTTTAATTCATTTCTGCAGATCTTGTGCTGGCATCTCACCCGACCTAACCCATTTATTATTGCAGATATTTGCCTATGATATGGCTGTCTGATTTATTGCCTAATGCTATAGTATGCAGCTAAGGTACTTCCTCCGAAAATGTGATGGAACTGCAAATTCCAACAGGCTAGGCAGGTGATAACTTGACCAGAGATGCATCAGGCGGTAGATAGACAGAGGTAAGCCTCGCTGATCTATGCTGTACAGTGATGACATCCTAACATCGCTGCCAGGAAACGCCGGGTGACTTTGGGCCCAGTTCTTGCATATTCATCATTTATGCTTTTTAACCACTTCACCCCAATGCGGTTTTTACTCTAACGGACAAGAGCGATTTTCACCTTTCAGTGCTCATCCCTTTCATTTGCCAATAGCTTATTCACTACTAATCACAATGAAATGATCTATATCTTGTTTTTTTCACCACCAGTTGGGCTTTTTGGGGTTGATATTTGTTTTCAGTAATTACTTTATTTTCAAAGCATTTTAAACTTTTAATTTTTGCACTATTTCTCCAATTTCATCCCCTATAGTTTTAATATAAACACTGCTATTGTGCATAAAACCCTCACATTTGATCTGCATATTCGTCCTGGTTATCATAAGATTTTAATTATGTCCCTAATACAAAGTATGGTGACAATATAGTATTTGGAAATACAGGTGTATTTTTTCTATGGTGCCCCCCCCCTATTTTCACCTGCACAGCGGCAGCAGCACTGTCTGACTTCTAAAAACGTCCTGGAGCCATTAAAGTGAACCTCCAGACTAAAAATCTACACAGCAGCACTGAAAAGGCTTGGTGTTTCTTTAATAGGTTCACAGCATCAGAACTTTGTTTTTCTTACCAAAGCCTCATTTTTAGCTGCTTAGAAGCTAAGCTCCGCCCCATCAAAGAAAACTGCCGGGGCATTTTTCCCCTGATGCTGTGCATGTGCAAAGCATGATGGGATTTCTGATGTTGTTGTTCTTGTTGCCTAGCAGCTGGGAGGGGTGATCAGGACACAGGACAGTTGGAACTGTGTCTCATGCTCCCTGTCACCTCCTTTCAACCAAAAAGATGGCTGCCCCCATGCAATCACAAACCTTAGTCTGTTCTTTTAAAACAGGGTGGGTAAGAGATTATATTACCTATCTATTTTAATTAATATAACTAATGTAACTTAATGACAGTATGTTTGTTTGGCTCTAGCAGGACGTTTTTATAAGTCATCTTGTCATTAAAGGGACTCCGAGCAGTGCGGAAACTATGGAAAGATGCATATCATTTTAAAGCTCTCTTTCTCCTCTTTCCAATGATATAGAAACCGCCGCCCTACGCCTTTTAGTTTTCACGATTTTCGCAATTGAAATTGCCGCGGCCGCGATTTCAATCGCGAAAATAGAGAAAACTAAAAGGCGTAGGGCGACGATTTAGGGGTCGTCAGAAAGAGGAGAAAGAGAGCTTTAAAATGATATCCATCTTTCCATAGTTACATTGTATTACACAGGGCGACTTTTTCTGCTGAATGGAGCTGCTGACTTTGAGAAAAAGTTGCCCTGTGTAATACAATATAACTATGGAAAGATGGATATCATTTGAAAGCTCTCTTTCTCCTCTTTGTGACGACCCCTAAATCGTCGCCCTACGCCTTTTAGTTTTCTCTATTTTTGTGATTGAAATCGCGGCCGCCGCAATTTCAATTGCGAAAATCGTGAAAACTAAAAGGCGTAGGGCGGCGGTTTCTATATCATTGGAAAGAGGAGAAAGAGCTTTAAAATGATATGCATCTTTCCATAGTTTCCGCACTGCTCAGAGTCCCTTTAAGTGGTTAAATTCCAACTGAAAATTGCAAACATGCTTATTCCATAATCTTAGTCATTACAGTAGTACATTTTTGAACATGTACAGTATATGATTGTGACACTGTTATTACTTTACATAGTCAGGGGTATAACTATAGGGGAGCAGGCCCCGCAACCAAAGGGGGGGCCACTACTACCCTTTCCTTCTGTGCAGCTAATAATGAGGCTTGGGTAAGAAAAACAAAGTTCTGATTAGTGATGCTCGGATACCCCTTTTTATTATTCGAGTTTGGTCGAATTCGAATAGTAAATTATTCGAATTCAGTCGAATATTCGAGTCGAATATCTTTTACTATTCGATTCGACCTCGGACTTCGAGCTCACTATTCGAGTCGGTATTCGAGCTCATTATTCGAGCTGACTATTCGAATTGGCCTTAAATAGCTTCCAACACTTGTTTTGAGGGTGAATGATGCAAGAAACATCTTTTTTTCCAAGTAACAACAGCAAGTGATTATGTGGGGATGTTCCTTTAAAAAAAAAAAGGTGGAAAGAGAAGTTGTGTCCAGAATTTTGTTCAGTACTGTATATACTTCTTCTTCTTCTTCTTCTTCTTCTTCTTTTTTATCTTCTATATCTTCTTCTTCTTCTTCTTCTATATCTTCTTCTTCTATATCTTCCTCTTCTATATCTTCTTCTTCTATATCTTCTTCTATATCTTCTTCTTCTTCTTCTTCTATATTGTCTTCTTCTTCTTCATCTTCTTCATCATCATCTTCTTCTTCATCTTCTTCATCTTCTTCATCTTCTTCTTTTTCATCTTCTTCATCTTCTTCTTCTTCTTCTTCTTCTTCTTCTTCTTCTTCTTCTTCTTCTTCTTCTTCTTCTTCTTCTTCTTCTTCTTCTTCTTCTTCTTCTTCTTCTTCTTCTTCTTCTTCTTCTTTATCTTCTTCTTCTTCTTTATCTTCTTCTTCTTCATCATCTTCTTCTTCTTCTTCTTCATCTTCTTCTTCTACATCTTCTTCATCTTCTTCTTCTACATCTTCTTCATCTTCTTCTTCTTCATCTTCTTCATTTTCTTCTTCTTCTTCTTCTTCATCTTCTTCTTCTTCTTCATCTTCTTCTTCTTCTTCTCCTTCATCTTCTTCTTCTTCTTCTCCTTCTTCTCCTTCTTCTTCTTCTTCTTCTTCTTCTTCTCCTTCTTCTTCTTCTTCTTCTCCTTTTTTTTCTATATGCAGCTATTTTTGAGCGTAATAAATAGCTGGTGGCGCACGCATGTTGGAAGCGCCATTGTATTTGCTACCTGGCAGTGGAAACACACAGACAGCAGGAGGTAAATTCAGCAGCAGCAGCAGGAGGAGGCGGATGATTGTGTGGCAGCAGGCAGTCAATGAGGCAGGCAGCGAGACATAATAGGCTGTGTGGTACCTAGCGGTGGTACCAGGCCGTAAATACACAGCATGAGGTTCCAGACAGCGGTTGTGAAGCCCACATCATGTCCAATACACAACTGGGACAACACAGTTTTCAACCCGGACACCTCTAAAAATAATATCACACAGTATTAATAAAAAGTATATATAATTTTTTTGTTTTTTTAAAGAAATGCAGCTAATTTTGAGCGTAACAAATAGCTGGTGGCGCACGCATGTTGGAAGCGCCATTGTATGTGCTCCCTGGCAGTGGAAACACACAGACAGCAGGAGGTAAATTCAGCAGCAGGAGGAGGAGGATGAGTGTGTGGCAGCAGGCAGTCAATGAGGCAGGCAGCGTGACATAATAGCCCTGGTACCTAGCGGTGATACCAGGACGTAAATAAACACAACAGGAGGTCCCAGACAGCGGTCGTGCAGCCCACATTGTGTCCAATACACAACTGGGACAACACAGTTTTCAACCCGGGCACCTCTGAAAAATTAAACCTTTTTTTTTTTTTTTTTTGGTTTTGTTTGTAAAACAAATTACACAGATATATAGCTATTGTTTGACGTAATAGCTGGTGGCATAGTGGCAGCAGAAGGTAAATCTGTGTACCCTGGCGTTGGGAAACACAGACAGACAGCAGCAGCAGCAGCAGGAGGAATGGAGGAGTAATTATGTGAGCAGCTATTGTTTGACGTAATAGCTGGTGGCAGAGTGGCAGCAGAAGGTAATTCTGTGTACCCTGGCAGTGGGAAACACAGACAGACAGCAGCAGCAGCAGGAGGAATGGAGGAGTATTGTGAGTGTGGCAGCAGGCAGGCAGCGTGACATAATAGCCCTGGTACCTAGCGGTGATACCAGGACGTAAATAAACACAACAGGAGGTCCCAGACAGCGGTCGTGCAGCCCACATTGTGTCCAATACACAAGTGGGACAACACAGTTTTCAACCCGGGCACCTCAGAAAAATTAAACCTTTTTTTTTTTTATGGTTTTTTGGTTTTGTTTGTAAAACAAATTACACAGATATATAGCTATTGTTTGACGTGATAGCTGGTGGCATAGTGGCAGCAGAAGGTAAATCTGTGTACCCTAGCGTTGGGAAACACAGACAGACAGCAGCAGCAGGAGGAATGGAAGAGTAATTATGTGAGCAGCTATTGTTTGACGTAATAGCTGGTGGCAGAGTGGCAGCAGAAGGTAAATCTGTGTACCCTGACAGTGGGAAACACAGACAGACAGCAGAAGGGCAGTACACAGCAGCCCACTGTAGGTGTAAAATGTGTGGCTGCAGGCGACGTAATAGTCAAAGTGAACCAGGCTGGCTTAGTGAGCAGGAGCCAGGAGGTGGTAAAGGGTGGTAAGGCACATTAACGATGGTTCTTCAGTTCATGTCCCCCTCTCGCCGACAACAGGGGCCAGGAACTCGCCTTCCACCCACGCCTGGTTCATCTTGAGAAACGTCAGTCTGTCCACAGACTTGTGAGACAGACGTGAGCGTTTCTCGGTGACCACGCCACCAGCTGCACTGAAGCAGCGCTCGGACAGCACGCTGGAAGGGGGACAGGACAGCACTTCCAGGGCGTACTGCGCCAGCTCGCTCCAGATCTCCAGGCGCTTGACCCAATACTCCATGGGATCAACAGGGGCATCGCTGTCAAGCCCGCTGTAGAACCCCATGTAGTCAGCCACCATTCGGGTCAGGCGCTGGCTGTGACCGGAGGAGGATGCTGCTGCATGCACCTCCTCTCTAGTCACTGCTGCCGGAGCCTCTACAGTCCTGTAGAGCTCGTTGCTGAGAGACAGCAGGTCTGTGGGGCGCTTGCTGCTGGATGCAGGCACCTGCTGCTGCCTCTGTGCTGGCTGGACAGTGGGGGTGGAAGGCTGGGGGAAGGCTTCCTCCAAGCGCTCAATAAGGGCCTGCTACAAGCTCCTTATTTGTTGCGCTGGGTCTCCTCCTGCAGGCGGCAGGAACTGGCTCAACTTCCCCTTGAGGCGTGGGTCCAACATCATGCTGATCCAGATGTCCTCCCTCTGCTTCATCTGGATCACCCTGGGGTCCTTGCGCAGGCACGTCAGCATGTGCGCTGCCATTGGGAAGAGGCGGGCCACGCGTGCTGGCACATCGGCGGCAGTGCTGTCCTCATCCTCCTCCTCTCCCTCCTCAGCCTCATCCTCTCTTCACCCCCGCACCAACTCAGCTGCACTGTGCTGATCCCCCTCATCAGCAGCAAGGTCAGGGACCTCCACCAAGTCCTCCTCCTCCTCCCCCTCAGAGGTGGACTGTGCAGCTGCTTGCCGCTCCTGCTGGTCCAAGGCTGCCGCTCCCTGTTCCAGCAAAGCATCGAGGGCCCTGTTCAGCAGACAAACCAGGGGCACCCACTCACAGACCATAGCATGGTCCCTGCTCACCATGTTAGTGGCCTGCAGAAAGGGAGCCAGCACTAAGCACACCTGCTGCATGTGCCTCCAGTCATCATCGGGGACGATGGACGGGATGTTGCTGGTCTTGTCCCTTCTCTGAGCGGCGGAAACAGTGGCCAGGGCAAGGTACTGGTTGACAGCGTGCTTCTGTTCAACCAGACGCTCCAACATCGCCAGGGTGGAGTTCCAGCGAGTCGTAACGTCAAGGATCAGCCGATGGCGTGGCAGCTCCAGCTCCTTTTGCACGTCTTCCAGGCTCGCACAGGCTGCAGCCGAGCGCCGGAAGTGACGCACAACGTTCCTTGCCGTTTCCAGCAGTTCGCCCATCCCCTGGTAGGTGCGCAAGAATTTCTGCACCACCAGGTTCAGCACGTGGGCAAGACAGGGGATGTGGGTCAGGTTTCCCCTGTCTATTGCGGCCACCAGATTGGCCCCATTGTCGGCAACCACCTCTCCGACTCTGAGGCCTCTGGGGGTCAGCCAAATCCTCTCCTGCTCCTGGAGTTTGGCCAACACATGGGTTGCCGTCAGCTTGGTCTTCCCAAGGCTGACCAAGTGCAGCAGCGCTTGGCAGTGGCGGGCCTTCACGCTGCTGCTGAGGTGGGGGGTTTGGCCAGGTGTGCCGGAGGATGGCAGAGGATCGGAGGAACCTGCTGCAGTTCCCCTGACCCTGCGGGGTGGCACCACCCACTGTGTTGCTGCTGCTGCTGTGCCCGCTGCTGCTCTCCCATCCTCACCCCCTTCCACCAAGCTGACCCAGTGGACAGTGAAGGACAGGTAGCGGCCTGTCCCGAAGCGGCTGCTCCAGGAGTCCATGGTGACGTGGACCCTTTCACCAACCGCGTGCTCCAGCCCTCGCTCCACATTGGCCATCACAAAGCGGTGCAGTGCAGGAATGGCCTTGCGGGCGAAGAAGTGTCTGCTGGGGAGCTGCCAGTCTGGGGCTGCACAAGCAAGCAGCGCACGCATGTCACTCCCCTCCTGCACGAGCGTGTATGGCAGGAGTTGGGAGCACATGGCCCGTGCCAGCAAGCCGTTCAGCTGTCGCACGCGACGGCTGCTGGGAGGCAGAGCCCTAACCACCCCCTGGAAGGACTCGCTCAAAAGGCTCTGGCGTGGCCTTTTGCTGGCACGGGAATCAGCAGACACAGCAGAGGAGGCCACTGAGGACTGGCTGCCAGAACAGGCCTCAGTGTCGGCGGCAGGAGTTGCAGAGGGGGGAGGAGCAGTGCGTTTCCGCACTCCTGCTGGTGCTGCTGGAGGAGCAGGAGGGCGGGTGGCTGCTGTTGCTGCTGCTGCTGCTGCTGAAGGCTGTGCAGTGATGGGTGTGGTGCCACTGCCAGCACCAGATGCCTTCAGCCTCTGGAACTCCTCATGCTGGTGGAAATGTTTCGCAGCAAGGTGGTTGATGAGCGAGCTGGTGCTGAACTTTAAGGGGTCTGCACCTCTGCTCAACTTCCGCTGACAGTGGTTGCAAGTGGCGTACTTGCTGTCCACAGTGGGCATGGTGAAAAAGCGCCAGATTGGTGACAAAAACAACCCCCTACGGCATGGAACCGCTGCTGCCCGTCTCCCTGTGGTGGTTGGGGGGGGGGGGCTTGGGTGCGGCTGGTGGTGGTACTGGCAGATGCTGCTGCTGCTGCTGCTGAGCCTGAGACACCAGCAGGCTGTGGGACCTGCCTACTGCTGCCAATGCTTGCAATGATGCGCCTCCTTGCAAGGCCCACAAGCACATCCTCCTCCTCCTCCTCCTCAGAGCTGCTGATGACGACATCCCCTGGAGCTGGTGGCACCCAGTCTCTGTCTGTCACTGTGTCATCATCATCCTCCCCCTCCTGAAACATGTCCTGCTGGGATGATGACCCCCCAAACTCCTCTCCTGATGCATGGATGGGCTGCTTGACTGTCGCCACAGTCTTGCTGTCCAATCCCTCATCCCCCAAAGTGCCCATCAGCATCTCCTTCTCAAGATCGCCAACAACAGCAGACAATTTACTCATGATGCCTGGGGTCAAAAGACTGCTGAATGACAGGTCGGCGAGTGACGGTGAACTGGCCTCCTCCCCAGGCCCTGCTGGGCGGCTGCTGCGAACAGGAGTGGTGGTGGTGGTGAGGGTGGAGGCCTCGGATGCAGAGCTGATGGCGGGCTGCTCATCCTCCGTCATCAGTTGCACCACAGTGTCTGCATCCTTTTCCTCAATGGGACATTTCCGACCCGGCTGGAGGAAAATCGGAGCAGGTGCTACACGCTGCTGCTGCTGTGTCTCTGCAGCGTGAGTTGCAGATGCTCCTGCTGGGCGGCGCCCAAGGCGTCCACGGCCAGTGGCTATAGGAGGAATGTTAGCCACTGATGCTGCTGCTGCTGCTGCGGAACTGTGCATGGTGGCGTGGCCGCGGCTTGCCACAATGCTGCTCCCTCTCCTCCTGATTCCCTTGCTGCCCTTCCCCTTGCCCAAACCGTGCTGGCTGCCACTTCCAGACATCTTAGATGTTTTGGGCGTAAACACAAAAGTTTTTTAAAAGGGCGGGTGAAAAGTGGGGTACTTTAATGGAGTGGGTTGGTGGGTGAGGTGACACTAATCACTAAGTGATTAGATCGCTAACTGATTAGTACAGTACAAATACAAAATACAATAATCGGTAATCAGTAAGTGTGAACAGTGAACAGTGAGTGTGTCCCCTAGTACACTAACTAGAAATTACAATAATCAGTAGTAATCACAAGGAAATAGAGTGTGTGTACACTACAGACAGTGAGTGCACGCACGCGCACACACGTGCAGGAGCTAGCCTATGAACAGTGACTGAGTGAGTGTCCCTAGTACAGTAAGTAAGTAGTAACAGTCAGGAAGTACAACTAGAAATTACAACTTAATCAGATTCAGTAATCAGTAGTAATCACAAGGAAATAGAGTGTGTGTACACTACAGACAGTGCACGCGCACACACACGCAGGAGCTAGCCTATGAACAGTGACTGAGTGAGTGTCCCTAGTACAGTAAGTAAGTAGTAACAGTCAGGAAGTACAACTAGAAATTACAATAATCAATAGTAATCACAAGGAAATAGAGTGTGTGTACACTACAGACAGTGAGTGCACGCACGCGCACACACGCGCAGGAGCTAGCCTATGAACAGTGACTGAGTGAGTGTCCCTAGTACAGTAAGTAAGTAGTAACAGTCAGGAAGTACAACTAGAAATTACAACTTAATCAGATTCAGTAATCAGTAGTAATCACAAGGAAATAGAGTGTGTGTACACTACAGACAGTGCACGCGCACACACACGCAGGAGCTAGCCTATGAACAGTGACTGAGTGAGTGTCCCTAGTACAGTAAGTAAGTAGTAACAGTCAGGAAGTACAACTAGAAATTACAATAATCAATAGTAATCACAAGGAAATAGAGTGTGTGTACACTACAGACAGTGAGTGCACGCACGCGCACACACGCGCAGGAGCTAGCCTATGAACAGTGACTGAGTGAGTGTCCCTAGTACAGTAAGTAAGTAGTAACAGTCAGGAAGTACAACTAGAAATTACAACTTAATCAGATTCAGTAATCAGTAGTAATCACAAGGAAATAGAGTGTGTGTACACTACAGACAGTGCACGCGCACACACACGCAGGAGCTAGCCTATGAACAGTGACTGAGTGAGTGTCCCTAGTACAGTAAGTAAGTAGTAACAGTCAGGAAGTACAACTAGAAATTACAATAATCAATAGTAATCACAAGGAAATAGAGTGTGTGTACACTACAGACAGTGAGTGCACGCACGCGCACACACGCGCAGGAGCTAGCCTATGAACAGTGACTGAGTGAGTGTCCCTAGTACAGTAAGTAAGTAGTAACAGTCAGGAAGTACAACTAGAAATTACAACTTAATCAGATTCAGTAATCAGTAGTAATCACAAGGAAATAGAGTGTGTGTACACTACAGACAGTGCACGCGCACACACACGCAGGAGCTAGCCTATGAACAGTGACTGAGTGAGTGTCCCTAGTACAGTAAGTAAGTAGTAACAGTCAGGAAGTACAACTAGAAATTACAATAATCAATAGTAATCACAAGGAAATAGAATGTGTGTACACTACAGACAGTGAGTGCACGCACGCGCGCGCACACACGCGCAGGAGCTAGCCTATGAACAGTGACTGAGTGAGTGTCCCTAGTACAGTAAGTAAGTAGTAACAGTCAGGAAGTACAACTAGAAATTACAATAATTAATCAGTAATCAGAAGGAAATAGAGTGTGTGTACACTACAGACAGTGCACGCACACACACACGGTCACACGCAGGAGCTATGAACAAACAGTGACAGTGAGTGTCCTAGTTAGTCCTAGTACAGTTATATAACTACAGTACAAAATACAATCACTCAGTAGTACTAGTAAAGGACAGCAGAAATACTGGTATAGATGAGAAGAAATAAACTAACAGAGGACAGGAGAGAACAGCTGAGCTGCCCACACAGGCAGGCCCTGAGGCCTAAAGTTGTGTAAGCTTGCCTGCAGCAGCTGGCTCTCTAGTAACACACAAGCTACTAACTAAAATACAATGTCTATCTAACTAACAACAATATAGGTGTATATAGGAGGTGTATGTGAGCAAAAACGCTAGGTGAATGACCACAATAAAGCTCTTGCTAAGCCAAAGCACAAAGGAGCAGATCTCTCTCTGTACAAAGTCAGGCAAGGGCGGAAAAACCGAACATGGCGGCCGCTATTTATAGGGTAGGGGCTGGCCAGGGTCCCCCTCAGTGATTGGCTGCCGTCAGAGGGCCTGAGAGCCCTCTGATTGGCTCTAAGGACATCAATCTGGGCTATGACGCTATTCGAGCTTGGTATTCGAGCTCGAATAGCGCTGTTAGCTCGAATAGCGCGAATAGTGAATGTGCTATTCGAGTTCACTCGAATAGCCCATTCGAATATCTCCAGCTATTCGGAGCTCGAATACCGAGCTCGAATAGCTGAAAAAGAGCTCGAATATTCGAGCTCTGTTGAGCACCACTGGTTCTGATGCTGAGAAACTGAACACTTTAATGAAAATGAAGTTTCCAGGTCCTAACTTTTAAAGTTTTTCTAAAAGCCAAGGCAAAATATTTATTTAAGTGGCTATATTTGCTTTTAAAATATTTTATAGTTCTAGAGACAGAATGGGCATTAAAGTGTTTAATACTATCGCTAAATAAATCATCCTGTAACTTCAGTAGTACTGGGAACAGTGACTCATCAGGAAATGAAGTTCCGGGGAACGAGGTCCTTATTTTGGAGAGGTCAATAGCAGGACATCGATAAGGACCTCCCCTATTGGTAAATGTCCAATAAGGCAGCTTTATCATCCTAAACTGCCCAACGTAACAGGCATGCAGCGTTCGCTTTGTAGATACTGCCCATCAGATAATGCTGCCTGGGGCTGTGTTCCCACTAGACCGGAGAACAGACGTATTATGTCAATTTTCCGCTTCTTATTAGGCCTTGTTCCCACTATACGCGCTGCAGTGTGCATTTCGGCAGCGCGTTTAGTATGCGACGTGCAAGAACGGTAGAAGTACATAGACAGCTCTTCTACCGTTCCCAACATATGCGCTGCGCAGCAGTGTGATGCGCTATCTCGCTGCTACATGCATTTTTTTCAAGAATCACAGCGCTGACCCATTCACTGTAATAAATGGGATCTGCAGCGCAGCGCATAGCTTCGCAGATGGCGTGCGATTGTAAGCATTGCGCTCCGATCGCACAGCCATCTGCGCTAATTGATGTGAATCCTGCTGATCCTGCGTCTCTAATACTTTTAGCCACAGCCCCTGAACAAGCATGCAGATCAGGTGCTCTGACTGAAGTCAGACTGAATTAGCTGCATGCTTGTTTCAGGTGCGTGATTCAATTACTAAGGTAGCCAAAGAGATCAGCAGGACTGCCAGGCAACTGGTATTGTTCAAAAGGAAACATCCATATCCCTCCCAGTTAAAGAGAAACTCTGACCAAGAATTGAACTT
Source organism: Hyperolius riggenbachi (assembly GCF_040937935.1). Lineage (NCBI taxonomy): Eukaryota > Metazoa > Chordata > Amphibia > Anura > Hyperoliidae > Hyperolius > Hyperolius riggenbachi. Next base: position 35,729,290 of record NC_090657.1, on the reverse strand, counting down.
TATCCCAATCAGTAGCTAAGACCCCCTTTTACATGAAAAATCTATTCCTTTTCTCAAACAGACCATCAGAGGGCGCTGTATGGCTGATATTGTGGTGAAACCCCTCCCACAAAGAAATTCTGAGTAGGTACTCTTGGCAGTTTCCTGTCTGTGAACCCTGTTGCATTGTGGGAAATAGCTGTTTACAGCTGTTTCCAACTGCCAAAAAAAAAAACATGCAGCGGCTACATCACCTGCCAACAGTAAAAATGTCACCATGTAATAAATGTCAGAATGTAAATCAGGGATTTGAAATATTTTACAATGGGCAAACACTGACCAAATCATTTATACATAATTATTGTAAAAATGAAGCACTTTTTAATTACATTATTTTCTTTGAAGTTCCTCTATAAGGTTCCCTTTAAAGAGGAGCTGTTAGGTATAAGGTCTCAGAGAAAAAAAACCACATATATCAGTAGCTAAATTTTGGCTGTACTTACATTACATATGCATTTCACTGTCCACGTTTGGATTTCACAGAATTTTTATATAGTATTTGCAGAGAATGATGCTCCTGACAGCTCATGGCAGGTTCCATGTTTGTCTGTCTTGTATGAAGCCAATTGTGATGTAATATCCTCCCTTTCCTTGCTTCCTGATGATTCAACTCACAAAAAAGATCGGGATCAAAGATCCTAATGGTTCATGATCCGGACAACACTACTGTGCAGTGAATATTAATTAGCCATGTGGCTAGGAACAATAGCGGACTCCTGCACTATACTCTAAGGAACATGTGCCCTGTGAACAGCACATTGATTTTTGAGTGCTGTGAGTTTAGGCTGCTGTTACAAGCTGCTGTAACATGAGCCTGTAACATCCCACTGTGAAAGCAGCCTTAGGGCGGGATAGGAAAATGAAGGGGAGGACCAAGGGAGTGCACTGGGGAGAAGAAGCAGCCCCAGAATGCTTTGCAGTATCTGTTATGCGTCCTGCTGGCCTCCTTACAGAGCTTGGGAATACAGAGCCTTGCTGTTCAGCAAACATCAAAGTAAGAGAGATTTTTAACTTCAGTATTGCCTTTTTGGCTTCCTTCTAAACTGTTTAACACAGGAGAATAGAGGTTTAAAATAGCTTTTGCAGCCTGACAGTTACTCTTTAAGCAGAGAGTGGCTCTATGTTGTACATAGGAGCCTTTCACACTTGTCATGTTGCTATGGATTCCGTTGGATCCGATGCAGTGAGTGGACCGCACTTCTTTGTAGTTGGCGATAATCCCGGGCCAGGCGGATGCATCTGCATCTGCCCCCGGGCTACGCAAATTGCCACCGCCGCTCGGTCCCCATTGGGTTGCAAGAGACCAATGGACATCCTCCGCAACAGTGAGAATTCTAATTGGTTCATGGTGTACCAATGAAAATTCTCCCTGTTGCTAGGTGAGCACGCTCCCATCGCCAGGTGCGAGACGGGGAGAGCGCATGTCTGAACCGCGTCTGCGCTGACTGGCCCCTACCGGACAACTTACCAGGGTCAATGTGGGGGTGCTCACAAGTCCTTGAAAGCTCTCAGAAAGTTGCCATTTTTGGGAATGCATAAAGTTGCTTGTTTTAGCGGAACTTTGAACTTGGTGCAACCCCTAATGTGTTGATTAGTAACTTGGGCTGAGCTTACTTATGGCTAGAGTTGGTAGTCTACCCTAATTTTGTATAGATGAGTTTCAAACATTTCCTACTGTTTTAAATTAACTAAAATACTTATTTAGTTTTATTCATAAACAATTTATTATTATCTACATCAGGGTTAGGGAGCCTATGGCTCGGGAGTCAGATGTGGCTCTTTTGATATCTACATCTGGCTCACATACAAATCAGTAGGTGTTGGTTCACTAAGCTACACTGCTCAATCAGCACAGCTTAGTGTGGCAGCGCAAGTAAAATTTTTAAAGAAGGCACGCTACTGCTGTAGCATGCACTACTAACTTACTCGCGCTCCCCCAAATGAATGACTGCTCCAATTGTCCCACTCTGGACCCTGTCAGGTCCAGTGACTTTGTAGGACGAGATCCCCCCCTTTGATTGGCCCAATAGGCTGACTGTCGCTTCGAAAGCAGCCTATTGGGCCAAAGTGTGGGGATCTTGTCCTACAAAGTGAATCAACCCCCAAGTCAGCTAGCTAATTGTACAAGCTGTTAGTTGGTATTTTTCCTGTCTGGCTCTCAGGGAAATTGCTGATGTTGCTGAAACCCAAGAGAAGCTGAAGACATGTCTGACACTTCCGCTGCCCTGTGGATCAACTGTGTACACATCACCATGGCAACAGGGACGTGAGCCCTCTGCTGCGTATGCGCACTGTCCCAGTTTGAAATATACCGTGTTTCCCCGAAAAAAAGACACTGTCTTATATTAATTTGTCTTTCAAAATTTGTGCTAGGTCTTATTTTCGGGGGTGGGGGTCTTAAATTTAATGATGGTAGCCAGATAGATTCCCCCTACCCGCCCACTACCTTTACATCCCCTGCTCTCGCTGCTGTCCTCCTGTTAAACCCTGGAAGCCTCTCCTGATTGATTATGCCTGTCAGTCTGCCCGCCCGCTTGCTTGCCCACCCGCGCCCTTTACCTCCCCTGCTCTCGCCGCTGTCCCCTTGTTGAAGTCCGGAATCCTCTGTTCATTATGCCTGTCATTAATCACAGATTAGCGGTGACTCGCGTGAAAGCAGCTACAGGAATGTATCAGGTAACAGCGCCGACAGGAAGTAAACAGAGATCACTTCCTGTAGGGCGGCGCTGTTACCTGATACATTCCTGTAGCTGCTTTCACCGCGAGTCACCGCTAATCTGCGGTGTGATTAATGACAGGCATAATCAGCAGAGGATTCCGGACTTCAACGAGGGGACAGCGGCGAGAACGGGAGGTAAAGGGAGCTGGCGGGCAAGCGAGCAGGAGCCGGTCTGCCACTAGGGTTTATATTAGGGGGATGTCTTATGTTTTGAGCACTCTCGAAATATATGGGGTGTCTTACTTTAGGGGGAGGTCTTAAATTCGGGGAAAGACGGTATTATATGCCTTTCAGAATTACATTTTAAAATATGTGGCGTTTATGGCTCTCTCAGCCCAAAAGTTTCCCGACCCCTGGTCTAGATCTTTAAATGTGTTCTAATTAAATCACTGCATTGAGGGAAGCAGGAAATGTGGGCGTCCAGCAGGTAATGGAACATTTGGGTGCCCCATAGGCGCCAATGCAAATATTGGCTATTAGGTGCCCAAAGCAGAAATTTGAGCAGGCGATAATTATCGTTTTAAGAATAACGTTCTAGATTTTGACATTTTTTTATTGTTTTGAAAATTAGAACTTTATAGTTTTTGACATTAAGTTTGACATTAAGTGTTTAGGCTTTACAAATTATCAATTTTTGAAAATTATTGTTTTTGAAATGTATCGTTTTAAACACTATAAGGTTAGGTAGGGGGCAGGAAGGGCGGGGGGGGGGGATTAGGGTTAGGTGTCAGGAAGTAAGGGTTTTAGGGCTAGGCATCATGGATGGGGGGTTTAGGGTTAGACATCAGGAGGAAGGGTTTTAGGTGCTAGGAAGGGGGGGTTTAGTTTTAGGCATCAGGAGGTGGTGGTGGTGGGGGGGGGGTGGTGGACTGGGTAGAGTTAGGCATCAGAGAGGGGAGAAGCTTCTGTGTAGGGTTAGGTTAAGTTGTAGTAAAATATTGTTTATACTGATATTTTATTACCATAATTTACACCTTAAAAACAAAGAACATCGGTAGATATTAAGGATAATTTTATTAACAAAAATGGGTGCCCATTTTTCCTCGCGCCCCTATTTCATACATGGGTATTAAGTACCCTCTGAATTTATCATAGGTACCCCTGAGGGTAGGGATGTACCAAACACAGAGACCCCAGGATCTAGATGCAGGGGTCTGATGTACTATAACTGTGCCCAAATAGACAAAACCGCACCCCTGGGGAAGGCAGCATCAGTGTTCAGCCTTCTCAAAGTGTTTTTGTTGAAGCATGTAACATGCACACATTTTTCATGTTTACAGAGATTTGTATATAGGTCTCTTTTAGCGCCTTGTTGTATGCTTACGCTTACGTGATGCACACATTACTTTCATTGTGTTGTTCTTTTAAAGTTCCTGTGTTTATGACCGAGATAAGAGCAGGTGCAGGATTGTCACAGCTTGGGATATACCACTTTCTTTCTGACTAAGGGTGGAGTGAATGTTATTTTTGTCTTGCACATGCCATGCAGAAGACCACCCAAAGCAGTCGCAGAGCAGATAAGAGGAGGGGGGCTTGTTTTGCTTCTCACCATCTGAAAAGGGGGGCTGCATTTTAATGCAGAGGCGGCTGTGGTTTTTGTTTTGGTGATTGTCCCCTCCCCGTGTCAGTGGAGGAAGCCCATCCCAGCCAGGTGTATACACACAGCCACAAGGCTATAAGACACAGCACAGCAAGCTGAGACAGGAGTCAATCAGGACAGGGGACTTTACATGGTGCCAGTCAGTGCCTCTTCGCTGCCCTCCATTATCTGCCCTCTGATGCCAGCAGACTGGGGGCAGCAGGATATGAACAGGCACTGCCTGTTCCTGCATTTTCCCAGCAGTCTCTCCGTTGAGGTCCATGTCCCCCATTGATTGAGCCAGGGGGTGCCAAAGTATTCCATAGTCACCTTACGCTGCCATGGAACTCTGGGCAAACCCTTGCCACCTGGCCAATCAGGATGAATGTAATGGGAACCTCATCTTCCAAACTGAAGATATGGACACCATGGTGGATGACCTGGAAGAAGGTAACTATTTTACTACTGCATTCAAAACATGTTCAGCATGTTTGTCCTAGGCAGAGAACATGTTACATTTCGGACGCACATGTTACATTTTTTTCCGTTCAATTTTACCCCAATTCGATTTGAACGAAAAAAAATCTAGAGATTTTTTTTTTTCTCCGATTGATAAATTTGATCGAAATTGTCGTTTTTCTTGATTAAAATTGTTTGGAAAGATTGTAAAAATCTGATCAATTTTGGGAGAAATTGAATGGTGTGTGGTGGGTTGCATGAAAGTCATTTGACCTAATAAATATTAAGTTTACATTCAAGAATAAAGACATTTTATTTGTCAAAGTGACACCAGATAGAACATAGTTCTTCGCTGTAATAAATGTAGTGTTGTTGATTAAAATAAATGAGGAATACATTTGTTAATGTAAGTTTTCTAAGGTTGTTTGTGTTGTGTTTATACCTGGCAGTGATAGCACTGAGCATCCAATACACATTTACTGGTATCAATTAAAATGTATGTACAAGAGTCTAATTTTGTATTTGAGTGAAAAGCAAATGATCGTTGGGCAGATTCATCAGGAGAGGCGAATGGAATGTACACAGTCTAGCCAATCAGAATCTTTGATTCATTCAGAAGCCTGATTGGTTGCTGTGAGCAACTGCTCCACTTTTGCTCCAAGTTTCCTTGCGCTTGTCTTCATAAATCGTCTGCACTTAGCTGTAAGATCGTTAGCATAGATTTTCCAGCATGCTGGGCATGATTTTCCAGCAGCAGGTCTCCAAGGTGAACAGCCTCTGGCATGTTAGAACAATGTAGGTGAGGTGCCTGGCTCTTCTACTGACCACATATGCTATTGCTCCGTTGTTATTGCCTGATGAAGCGGGATCAAACCTGCGAAACGTGTTGCATATTTGGAGTTCATAAATAAAATATATTGACTGTCTTTACTACAGTCGTTGTGTGTCTACTTGGAGGAGGTAAGTCCACCACTACCTCCTCTATTTACCAAGAATTTGGGTTTTAAGCTCATTTAGCTTCCTTTTAGCCTTTTGGCTCCTCTGTTCTCTTGCATAATGTAGGTGAACAGTCGGATTCCCCTGGTCCGCACTAGTTCTAAAATCCTCTAATTGATGATTCGGTTATTCCGTTCTACCTGAGAAATATTCAATCACTGGTCGTTTTTTTATCTGCTGCTGCAATTAAGAGGAAAAAAATGATGCAGCTGTTTTTGTAAGCTAAACTCACACTTTGCAATCTAGTTGTCTGATTTTGGTGCACTTTTATAGCGGCTATATGGTGTAGTGCATACATTGGGATAAGATTGTGAGCCCCTCTTAAGGACAATTAAAGGGGAACTGAAGAGAGAGGTATATGGACGCTGCAATGTTTATTTCCTTTTAATCAATACCAGTTGTCTGGCAGCCCTGCTGGTCTATTTCTCTGCAGTAGTATCTGAATAACACCAGAAACAAGCATGCAGCTAGTCTTGTCAGCTCTGACTTTAAAGTCAGAAACACCTGATCTGCTGCATGCTTGTTCAGGGGCTATGGCTAATAGTATTAGAGGCAGAGGATCAGCAGGGCTGCCAGGCAACTGGAATTGCTTAAAAGGAAATAAACATGGCAGCCTATATATACCTCTCTCTTCAGTTCCCCTTTAAGTGACAAGACCATATACTATGTACAGTGCTGCGGAAGATGTCAGCACTATATAAATACCAAACAATAATAATAATATGCAGGGACAGCTTCCAACCTCAGGCTCCATTCACATTTGCAATCTCAAAACGCTAGCGATTAGCACTAGTGTTTTATGGTGGCGATTTTTACACAATAAATGTATTTTTCATTGTGTTTTTTGAGCGATCGCAATTTAAAATACATTGCAATCACGATCGCTCAAAAATCGCAAAGTATTGCTGCATGTAGTGCATTTGCGTTTTGCGCTAATCGGCGGCGATCGTGGCAGTGACATCACTGCCATATAGATTACATTGCACAAGCGCTTTAAAAAGAGCTGGCGATCGCTGGTGATTTGGCGATTAGCCGTAAACGCCCAAGTGTGAATGGGTTCTCAGAAATGCCCTCTGTGAGAGTGTTATGCCGTGCATACAAGGCTCGTTTTATGCGCCGGATCGAGCCAGCGGCTCGATGCCGGCGCATCCCCGCTCGTCCGCGCATGCGGAATCGAGCGGGCGCGGGTCGAGCAGCATGATCGGGCCAGGTGAATATTATCAGCTGGCCGGATCAGCTGGTCGATACACGGTACAGAAACATACCATGTATCCCCAGCATTACTAATTGTAGATGGGCTGTTGTCCTAATGGGCTGATATTGAGGTTAGGCTGCATAGTGAGACAGCTGCAGGACACTTTGTTGCCTGGTGGTCTAAACACCTCTGATAGCCCTATCTGCAGCAGGAGGGGCTGTTTGGGTGGCCTGGGATAGATGATTGATAGATGACTGATACTGATATTTGGGTGGCCGCGGGTAGATGAGATTATTGGACCTTTGGCTATCTAGTCTGGTGCAAAGTGCAGAAAACTCGTCTGTGTATCTCTACTGGACTCAGAACTTGAGGGTCTATAGATACAGCAAACAAACACGCTATGGCCCACAAGCTATTGGGGAACTACAAGTCTCAGCATGGCTTGAACTGCAGAGTTCACAGTTTGCCTGAAAAGGGGTCCATTTATTGTTTGCTTCTGTAAGCATCTTATAATGAGACTGTAATGAGTAACCTTTGATCAAAGACCTTTCCTCAACTCACAGCCAGAGCAGGTCGGTAGAGCACAGTAATATACAGTAAGTGTGAAAGCACAGCATGCATTGCTAGTAGTAAGCCTGCTTTGTTTTAGTCCTGACCAGTGCTGGATTCATGGAGTGTTGTAAGGACAGGTTTTAAATGGCCTCAAGCTGTGCTTTACATACACACACACGCTTTTACGTACGTGGTGTGTGTGTATAATAATACAAAAAAAGTGTGTGTGTGTGTGTGTATATATATATATATATATATATATATATATATATATAATTTTATTTTATTGTATTTATAAAGCGCCAACATATTACATAGCGCTGGGCATTAGTTTAGGTTACAGACAATATTTAGGGGTGACATACAGCAAAATGACAATACAGTAATACATGCAGACCAGATCAGGCAGCACAGTAGGAGTACAAGGTAATGCACAGTCAGTCACTGGATGGAGCATGGAGATTAGGCCAGTCGAGCTCGCTCAGATCCATAGGATGGGTGCACAGTAATGGAGGTGCGTGATCAGGTAGGACACAAAAGGAGGATATATAATGTGTGCAGGAGCGTAACTATAGGGGAGCAGCCCGCCCAGAACTGTGAGTGGGCCCCAACTAATATCCTTCCCTCCCTCCAATGAAGGGGTCCATCCTTCAGATCAGGTGTTTTTGTGGCTACACTTGTTATGGATGGGAAGCTCATAATGGCCACACTTGTTGTATGGGCCTTGTAAGATGGGCCCCCGGGCTGTGAGGGTCACCAAGGGGAGGCAAGGGTACAGATATGAACTTTGGGGGGCCATCAAAATGTAGCAGGGAGGACCTATGATTTGTATATATGCCCCTGTATGCGAGTGTGTGTACACAAGGAGTGTGTCTCCCCCAGGTCTGCAGCTGGGACAGATCACTGCTAGCATGGAGTTTGTATGGTCTTCTCCATGGTTTTCCTCTCAGTTCTACACTCCAGTTTCCTTCTTTAATTTCAATGAGTTCTTGTACTCTGTACCAGGGGCAAACCCAGGATTTTCAAGAGGGGGATTCCTAAAAGGTCTCCCTCAGCCACACACAATACAGTATAATAATAATATGGTAGGATATAATGCTAGGTACACATAATGCAATGTCCTGTCCGACTGACAGGATCTGACAATTATTTCTTAAATGTCCGATCTGCTCTCAATCGACAACGGGATTGATCAGGAGCAGTTTGGATACATATAATAATAGGGACAGCCAACATTGTGAAGCATTTACACAGCAGGGCACAGGGATGTGCTCATACCTGACTCTGTTAAATTCCCCACAGCAGCTCCGTGCTCTGTACACATGCTGCTGCTCCATGCTCTGTACACATGCTGCTGCTCCATGCTCTGTACACACGATGCTGCTCCATGCTCTGTATACACACTGCACTGCTCCATGCTCTGTACATACACTGCACTGCTCCATGCTCTATACATACACTGCACTGCTCCATGCTCTGTACATACACTGCACTGCTCCATGCTCTATACATACACTGCACTGCTCCATGCTCTGTACACACGCTGCTGCTCCATGCTCTGTACACACGCTGCACTGCTCCATGCTCTGTACATACACTGCACTGCTCCATGCTCTATACATACACTGCACTGCTCCATGCTCTGTACACACGCTGCTGCTCCATGCTCTGTACACACGCTGCTGCTCCATGCTCTGTACATACACTGCTGCTCCATGCTCTGTACACACGCTGCTACTGCATGCTCTGTACACACACTGCTGATCCATGCTCTATACACACGCTGCTGCTCCATGCTCTGTACACACACTGCTGCTCCATGCTCTGTACACACGCTGCTGCTCCATGCTCTGTACACACGCTGCTGCTCCATGCTCTGTACACATGCTGCTGCTTCATGCTCTGTACATACACTGCTGCTCCATGCTCTGTACACACGCTGCTGCTCCATGCTCTGTACATACACTGCTGCTCCATGCTCTGTACACACGCTGCAACTGCATGCTCTGTACACACACTGCTGCTCCATGCTCTGTACACACGCTGCTGCTCCATACTCTGTACACATGCTGCTGCTTCATGCTCTGTACATACGCTGCTGCTCCATGCTCTGTACACACGCTGCTGCTCCATGCTCTGTACACACGTTGCTGCTCCATGCTCTGTACACACACTGCTGCTCCATGCTCTGTACACACGCCGCTGCTCCATACTCTGTACACATGCTGCTGCTTCATGCTCTGTACATACACTGCTGCTCCATGCTCTGTACACACGCTGCTGCTCCATGCTCTGTACACACGTTGCTGCTCCATGCTCTGTACACACACTGCTGCTCCATGCTCTGTACACACACTGCTGCTCCATGCTCCGTACACACGCTGCTGCTCCATGCTCTGTACACACGCTGCTGCCCCACACTCTGTACACACACTGCTGCTCCACGCTCCGTACACACGCTGCTGCTCCACGCTCCGTACACACGCTGCTGCTCCACGCTCTGTACACACGCTGCTGCTCCACGCTCCGCACACGCTGCTGCTCCACACTCTGTACACACGCTGCTGCTCCACGCTCTGTACACACGCTGCTGCTCCACGCTCTGTACACACGCTGCTGCTCCACGCTCTGTACACACGCTGCAGCTCTACGCTCTGTACACACACTGCTGCTCCATGCTCTGTACACACGCTGCTGCTCCATACTCTGTACACATGCTGCTGCTTCATGCTCTGTACATACACTGCTGCTCCATGCTCTGTACACACGCTGCTGCTCCATGCTCTGTACACACGTTGCTGCTCCATGCTCTGTACACACACTGCTGCTCCATGCTCTGTACACACGCTGCTGCTCCATGCTCTGTACACATACTGCTGCTTCATGCTCTGTACACACACTGCTGCTCCATGCTTTGTACATACGTTGCTGCTCCATGCTCTGTACACACGTTGCTGCTCCATGCTCTGTACACACGTTGCTGCTCCATGCTCTGTACACACGTTGCTGCTCCATGCTCTGTACACACGCTGCTGCTCCATGCTCTGTACACATACTTCTGCTTCATGCTCTGTACATACACTGCTGCTCCATGCTCTGTACACACGCTGCTGCTCCATGCTCTGTACACATGTTGCTGCTCCATGCTCTGTACACACATTGCTGCTCCATGCTCTGTACACACACTGCTGCTCCACACTCTGTACACATGCTGCTGCTCCACGCTCTGTACACACGCTGCTGCCCCACACTCTGTACACACACTGCTGCTCCACGCTCCGTACACACGCTGCTGCTCCACGCTCCGTACACACGCTGCTGCTCCACGCTCTGTACACACGCTGCTGCTCCACGCTCCGCACACGCTGCTGCTCCACACTCTGTACACACGCTGCTGCTCCATGCTCTGTACACACGCTGCTGCTCTACGCTCTGTACACACGCTGCTGCTCCATGCTCTGTACACACGCTGCTGCTCCATGCTCTGTACACACGCTGCTGCTCCATGCTCTGTACACACGCTGCTGCTCCATGCTCTGTACACACGCTGCTGCTCCATGCTCTGTACACACGCTGCTGCTCCATGCTCTGTACACACGCTGCTGCTCCATGCTCTGTACACACGCTGCTGCTCCATGCTCTGTACACACGCTGCTGCTCCACGCTCTGTACACACGCTGCTGCTCTATCCAAAGTCAACTGTAGCAGGGAAAGGAAGGGGGCAGTGCTGTGAGCTGCAGGATGCCTGCAGATATTCTGGTGTCTCAACATGTGCCTGTCCCCAGACACTGCACCGGTTCTGGTCTGAGGGGGATTCTGGGCAGCTGTAATCCCCCCTGCATTTGCCTATGTGTGCAGCGCTGCAGAAGATGTCGGCGCTATAGAAATACATAATAATACTGCATTCTTGCTGTCCTACAATAACAAGATATGCTTTGTCACTTATCCGTTTCCTTTTTGGTAAGGGTTAAATATGGTATTGGCGGTACCCCTCCTATTCAGAGTGCATAGCTTCTCCACTGCAAAGACTAAGCAGTCAGTTCACAGTTTGGTATCCGAAAACCCAATTACGTTTAATTAATGTCTCTCTCAACTGTGACAGCTTTTTCCACCTCATGTGGAGATTGTGGTAGTGTGTGGGGAGAAGGGCTGTTATGGAGTATTCCAGGGGGAGAGTTTGTCAGTTGTACATAGAATATGTATGTATATTACTATGTAAAATCTGTGGCATTTGTTTTCTGTTTCACTCAATAATTTGACATTCGTACAACAGTACGACTTTCACCCACTGGAGACTGGTTTCCTTTTGAACAATGCACATTGCCTGGCTGTCCTGCTGATCCTCTGCCTCTAATACTACTTGTAGACCCTGAACAAGCATGCAGATCAGATATTTATATAAAAAATCTGACAACATTAGCTGCTTGCTTGTTTAGGGGTGTGATGTAGACACTGCTGGCCAGATACATCAGCAGGCTTGCCAGGCAACTGGTATTGTTTAAAAGGAAATGCATATGGCAGCCTCCTTGTGTCTCTCACCTCAGGTTCCTTTTAAGGCATTCTGTTTTTTGAATTAATTGTTAAACTGTATCTCTGCTTTCATTTATATAAAAAAAATAATTCCCTACAGGATACCATATGCCTCAGCAGACACTACTAAAGCAGCTTAGCTCTTTTTGTAATGCTAATTGCCTCAGTTCCTCAGGGCAGTCACCTGTGTTAGCAGCTGAGTTTAAGTGGTATCCGAGGACACCTGAAGTGAAAGGGATGTGAAGGCTGATGTATTTAATTCCAATTAAATAATGCAGATTACATGGCAGTCCTGCTGGGCCTTTCCCTCTAAAACTCTGGCGTACACACCTGTGATGTGTGTGTCGCTTGTCGGGATTAGTACCCGATCCTCTTAGGCGACATCACCAGTACCGATGCATGTCAGCTGATGCACACTGTTACTATGCGGGAGAGGGGGGGGGGGGTGGTGGTGGTGATGGAACGGCACTTGCGTGACGTCTCGCAGGGGAGCGGCGTCCTTAAAGAGAAACTCCGACCAAGAATTGAACTTTATCCCAATCAGTAGCTGATACCCCCTTTTACATGAGAAATCTATTCCTTTTCACAAACAGACCATCAGGGGGCGCTGTATGAATGATATTGTGGTGGAACCCCTCCCACAAGAAACTCTGAGGACCGTGGTACTCCTGGCAGCTTCCTGTATGTGAACCTTGTTGCATTGTGGGAAATAGCTGTTTACAGCTGTTTCCAACTGCCAAAAAAGCATGCAGCTTCTACATCACCTGCCAACAGTAAAAATGTCACCGTGTAATACATGTCAGAATGTAAATCAGGGATTTAAAAGATTTTACAATTTGCAAACACTGACTAAATCATTTATACATAATTATTGTAAAAATGAAGCACTTTTTCTATTACATTATTCTCACTGGAGTTCCTCTTTAAAGTGCACCATAGCTGAGGGATCCTAATGTTTTTATACTCAGCTGGAGCTTCCTCCAGCTCCTTAAGCATGTCTGAGTGCCTCGCCATCCTTCTGCGGTCTGCTGTTCAGCCGGGTCTGGGTCTTCTATGCATGCCCAGCAGCCCCGACTGAGCCAATTACCGGGGCTGATCGCGGCTGAACGGCAGACCGCAGGAGGACGGCGAGGGACTCAGACGTGCTTGTGGAGCTGGAGGAGGCTCCAGGTGAGTATAAAATCATTAGGCTCCATCAGCTCTGGTGCACTTTAAATATGTTGGCCGCCCATCGGGTAACAGTCCACCGGCCAGATCAGTAGCGGGTTGGGGGCTGCCGTACACACGCTTGATTATTTGCTGAGGCTGTCGTTATTGACCTTGTGGAGGAGCCATTAGCCATAGACCCAGAACAAGCACGCAGATCAGGTGACTAAAGTCTGACTGGATTAGCTGCATGCTTGTTTCAGATGTGTGATTCAGACGCTACTGCAGACAAAAAGATCAGCTGGACTATAGTTTAAAAGGAAATAAATATGGCAGCCTCCATATCCCTCTCACTTCAAGTGTGCTTTAGGATTTGAACAGACATATGGAATTCTCATATTCCTCTAGATGTGAATACTTCCTACCCTTATAGCTACTTCTTTTGCGATTAAGCAATGGTTTCGACAATCGTAATTTGGGGGTTGGTTCATCCATTAAAGGAAATTATTATACGGCTCTTTTGTTTTTAATTATACGTTTAGAAATATTCATGTTATTAAAAACCATATGCTTTGTGTCTTGCAGTCCTGTGTTCTGAGCGGATTGGGCGAATCACAAAGACCTATAGGGATATTGATGCTGTGACCAGCCTGCTGGAGGAGGTAAGTACCAAGGCATACTCATACATTTTTTGCTCTAAAACATTTCCCATAGCAAAAAAAAAAAGTAAAGCCAGCAGAAAAAGACTGATATTATGTCACTTAAAGACATATTTACACTTCACTGAAACTAGCTGATAACATTGCTAGTTGCAGAACAATTATCAGTTTGTTTTGTAATTTAGCAATTGATGTGCATAAAAAGTAGATAGAGTTCTCTGCTTCTCCCCTGGATACAGCAGAAGCTATTCTGCATTGTTTTCACACCTTAGCATAGCTTAAAGTGGATCCAAGATAATTTTTCACTCATTGCATAATTGTGTTCCTTTCATATAGTTTATAGGGCTTCCTCAAGCCAAATACTTTTTTGTTTTTGTTTTAATACTCTAGTTCCCTATAAACTAAACAAGCCTCGCCCACAGCTTGGCATTGGCATTTTCAGACAGTAGCAAGGGCTTATGGGAGCTCAGTCTGGGCAGGAGGAGGGCGAGGTGTTAGTAGCCAGAGATTTCAGAGGCAGAGGGAGGAGGAGGGGGATTAGGTTTTCAAAGGCTGAGGGCTGAAGATGCAGATAAGCTTGCCTGTGTGTAATGTTTGCAAACATGGCTGCTGTCATTGTATCACAGGAAGAAATAATCATAAACTGTTGAAGCTGTTTGCAGCTAGATTTGCTGTGTAAACTATCCAAACTTTAGATAAGCTATATAGACAAGTTACTTGTTATAGTTAGTTTTTCATCTCGGATCCCCTTTAAGTCAATCTGATGATTTTGGTACAGCAGTGTTATCAGTTAGCTTCTGAGTGAAGTAGAAGTTTTAGTATTAAACCTTCCAGAAACTTGGAAACCATTCACATCTTTTTTGCTATGCGTTTTTATGCTGAGTTTAATGCTTTAGACCATAGATAATATTTTACAAAGCAGCGACCACAGTTATGCCTACTCTACAGATCGCCTGATAATACTTTCCACTTAGGCCATAATGGAGAACAGTGATTTATCTTAATTTAAAGAGGAACTGTAACCAAGGATTGAATGTCTTCCCAATCAGTAGCTGATACCCCCTTTCCCATGGGAAATCTTTCCCTTTTCTCGAATAGATCATTAGTGGGGTCTGCATGGGTGATATTGTGGTGAAACCCCACCCACTGTGTGATGTCAGGGCCTAGGTCCTGGCAGTTTGCTGTCTGTGAACCTTGTTGCATTATGGGAAATAACAGCTATTTCCAACTGCCAAACAACCAGTATCTCCCTCTGTGCATATGTATATTTATAAAAAAAAAAACACAATCTTCTAGCCTATCACATTGCTTGGGGGTGTGGTTACACATAATGGCAGTTGGTGCTGTTTTTTTCATGTCTTCCAGTAGTAAAGATGATGACATGCAGGCTGATTGTGGATCAAACAACAACGAACAAATTACCGTACATAACAAATATGTCTCTTCTCACTTTGCAGTGTGTTGAATCCCTCCCCCCACCCCACCCTTTTCGCTACCATTCCTCTTTAACTCAAACACCATTTTTGCCATTTTACCACAGATCATTGCTTTAAAGCGGGATTGTCACCGTAAAAATCAAATTTCAGCAGCAACTGGTCTGAGTGTATTAAGTGGTAAAGATGCTAATCCTGCATTCAAAACTTTCAGAACTTTTTCTGCTGTTATGGTTTGGAGTTATCACATACCTAAGGAGCACTGGCCCTTTAATAGTCATTGCCAAACCGTTACATCCTGGGGGTTCTTTTTATCTACAATATATTCCTCCTCTTCCATTTATTTCCCTGCCTAGCTGCTTATCATAAACATGATCCTCTGCTTACTTGTGTTTACAAGCAAGGCTGAGGTGACTCAGCAATTGGAGGAGAAAAGAAAAAAAGTAAAAGGCAGAAATGACATTAGGATTTATCCTCAAACTGTGGGCAAAAGACATGGTTTCCAACAGGAACAGAATTCTCTTCATTTACTATATAAGATTCACTGAAATCAAAACATGGACAGTACAATACATGTGTTATGTACGCAGATCAAGTATTTATCTACTTATATATGTGTTTTTTTCCCTGGCATAGTATGGATAATCCTCCTGCTTTAAAGGAGTTATCAGGCAAAAAAAAAAAGTTTCACTTACCTGGGGCTTCTACCAGCCCCATGCAGCCATCCTGTGCCCTCGTAGTTACTCACTGCTGCTCCAGTCCCCCGCCGCCAGCTAGTTAAGTTTTTGCCGACCTCGGGGTCGGCAGGCCGCATTGCGTACATTTTTACATATTCCCACAACACATACATTTTTACGCGTTGGTGGTTCAATGCACTAACGCGTAAAAATGTATGTGTTGATGTTCCTGCATCAGCGGGAATGCATAAAAATGTACGCAATGCGGCCCACCGACCCCGAGGTCGGCAAAAACAAAACCAGCTGTCGGCGGGGGACTGGAGCAGCAGTGAGAGACTACGAGGGCACAGAATGGCTGCATGGGGCTGGTAGAAGCCCCAGGTAAGTGAAACTCATTTTTTTTGCCTGATAACTCCTTTAAAAAGTAATCAGTAAGTGGCTGGAGTGAAAGTCTATGGTCACGTACAGGTACTTTTCCAGCCAGAAAGAATAGTGACAGCTGGAATTAGTCCAAGTGACATAAATCTCTACCCAGCACATGCCATCTATGCCAAAACAAGATTACAGGCAATGCCGATGCCCGCTCTCAGCCAGGTACACCGAACCTGATACAGAACGAAGTCTGCTTCAAATGAAGAAGAAGGAGGCCCAAAATGGGCATCATTCGCAAAACCTTTTCTCCTGTTTTCCTCTGTCACCTTATCTATGTTACAGTTTTAAGCTTCCAAAGAGCAAAAATATATTATAATTAAGGTAAGAAAAGTTAAAGGGGCACTATGCCGAAAAATTTTAAAATTTAAAATATTTGCAAACATAGACTAATAAGAAGTACGTTTTTTTCCCCAGAGTAAAATGAGCCATGAATTACATTTCTCCTATGTTGCTGTCACTTACAGTAGGTAGTAGAAATCAGGTTTTGGACTACTCCATCTATTCATGGGGGATTCTTAAGGATGTATTTATTTTCAAAAGCACTTAGTGAATGTCAGTTGCTCTGTCCAACTGCCAAAAAACTGTGTAGCGAGCAGGGAAGCCGGCCAGCATCATTGTTTAAATCCTTTTTTAGGGAATATCTTTATAAAGAATAAAAGGCTTGCTGAGAATCCCCTATGAAGAGATGGACTAGTCCAAAACCTGTCATTTCTGTCAGATTTCTACTACCTACTGTAAGTGACAGCAACATAGGAGAAAAGTAATTCATGGCTCATTTTACTCTGGAAAAAATTTTACTTCTTACTTGGCTAGGTTTGCACATATTTAAAATTTTACAATGTTTCGCCATAGTGCCCCTTTAATCAGGAACAACTTACTTTGAGTGATTATTTTGCTTGTAAATGTGCTGAAAGGTTATTTTTATGGATTAGGTGATAAGTCATTTATGAGAAGTTTTGTGAATGGAGCCCAAAGAGGTCACAGTTTTACCAAAGTACTTTATATAAGGTGTAGTGAGCCCCAATTTGTTAAAACTGCATTCCACTTGCATTCGGGCTTCCTCTTCATTTTCAGTGCTGTCTGTTACTCCAGTCAGGTGAATGGAGCTGGGGATCACCACTTTAGAGGAATTGGGGTACTGCCAGTCAAGCACTGATTGCTGCTGACCAAGTTCCGATCGCCCGTTTATGAGTGGGATGCCATAAAAAAAAACAGTGATGATAAATTTTGAAATTGTAGAACAATCGTGGATCTGAAACCATATAGAGCCCAAGAGCGTAACCAAAGCCTCTTGAAACCCCGTCATTGTGGCGGAGCTAGAAGGACCTGCTCCTGTACTTAAAGGGGTCTGAAAGCCAGCATTTCTACTTTGCTCTAAAAGATTCCTCACAGCTTGAAAGCTACTATCCCAGAATTTTTTTTTTTGCATAACATCACTGAAATGGTTAAAGGGACTCCGAGCAGTGCAGAAACTATGGAAAGATGCATATCATTTTAAGGCTCTCTTTCTCCTCTTTCCAATGATATATAAACCGCCGCCTTACACCTTTTAGTTTTTGCTATTTTCGCGATTGAAATTGCCACGGCCGCGATTTCAATCGCGAAAATAGAGAAAACTAAAAGGTGTAGGGCGACGATTTAGGTGTCGCCAGAAAGAGGAGAAAGAGAGCTTTAAAATGATATTCATCTTTCCATAGTTACTTGTATTACACAGGACGACACTTTCCCCAGTGTCAGCAGCTCTATTCTGCTGAACGGAGCTGCTGACTTTAGGAAAAAGTCGCCCTGTGTAATACAATGTAACTATGGAAAGATGGATATCATTTTAAAGCTCTCTTTCTCCTCTTTCTGGCGACACCTAAATCGTCGCCCTGCGCCTTTTAGTCTTCTCTATTTTCGTGATTGAAATCTCGGCCGCGGCAATTACAATCACGAAAATAGTGAAAACTAAAAGGCGTAGGGCAGCGGTTTATATATAATTGGAAAGAGGAGAAAGAGAGCTTTAAAATGATATGCATCTTTCCATAGTTTCTGCACTGCTCGGAGTCCCTTTAAACAAAAGCACTTTGTCCTGCTATTCAGCTTCAATCTGCATCCAAACTGTAGATAACAGTATCTTTGTTTACATTCCAGTGTTGTTACAATGTGTGTAAACACAGTCTAACGAGTGAAAAGGAGCTCTCTGTGCTTCAGACACACACACAGTTCAGAAAAGTTCATTAGAAGATGTTAATATATAATAAAAAGCAGTTTAAATAAAATCCAATGGCAGGTTTCAGGGTACGATAAACTACACTTTGGAAACTTGTAATTTGTAAACAGACAATATAACTTATGCACAAAGCAAATATGATAACTGTATGAGTAATAAAAAGTAGGAAAACACATTTTCATTGAATGTTATGTCGGAGTTTCAGACCACGTTAAAGATGTGTAACAAAAAACAAAATGTCCCCTGGGGGGTACGTACCTCGGATCCTAATGAGGCTTCCCCCGTCCTCTTCACCCTTCCAGGATCCAGCGCTGACAGCACCCAAAAAATCAGCAGACATGATTGTCGGCTGTGGCACCGGCGCAGTAGCGACTGAAATAATTACCTCCCTCGCTCCTGTGCAGGCGCAGTAGTGGCTTTCTGATATGCTACGGTGGAAATAGCTGAGCCCGATCTTGTCCACTCCACTCGCGCCTGTGCAGTAGAGCGGATCCGATCGGCTATTTTTGCCGGAGCCCGTTAGAAATCCACTACTATGCTGGAGAGCAGAAGGTAATATATTGTCATTGCCGCTGTTTGGGGGCCGCACGTGCTGGATCCTGGAGGGGTAAAGAGGACAGGGGAAGCCTCATTAGGATCCAGAGGCTTCCCCCCCCCCCCCCCCGAGAGGTACCGCCCAGGGGCAGTTGGTAATTGGTTGGTAAAGCAACTGGTATTGCTTTAAAGTAACAGGGTCAGCCATACTATGACTGGAAAAACAAACACATATATAAGTAGATAACTACTTGTTCTACTTACATAATATGTACTGTACTGTTCACGTTTTGATTTCAGTGAATTTTATATAGTAAATAACTCCAATCCTGATGTCATTTCCTCCCTTACTTTTTTTCTCCTATAATCTGCACTAGCTAGCTTGCTGAGCACAGCAAGATCAGATTTCAGCCTTGTGTCACACTAATCTGCCCTCAGCCAATCAGTGAGGAGCAGGAATGTGGAAGGGTTGATGACGAGCTTTCCTCTCCCTGGCAATGTACCAAATAGAGCCCTGTGACCAATGAGATTACAGCAGAAATATTCCTGAATAGATAAGAGTGCTTTCAATGCAGGGTGAGGTTCCAGGCCGCATAATGAACACGGAGCAGTGGGGGAAATGGAATTTGATTTTGTGGCTAACAATCCCTCTTTAAATGAAATATAATGGCAGCCTCCATATACATCTCACTTCACTTGTTCTTTAACTACAGGCTAGCACCCCCCCCCTCCCCCATGATGGAGGTTAGCTAAAAGGCAGGGGCCCAGGCGACAGGTCTCTAGCCGACAGATCTCTGCGGAGGGCCGACATACTGCAGTCATAGCCCTGATAGGCCCTGTATGTGTTTGTACTATAAGCTGAATTGTAGCATGTGTCGAGGGTTATGTTTATGGAGCTCACACACAAGTTTATGATTTCCATCCTCAGAAAGAGCGAGACCTGGAGTTGGCTGCTCGGATTGGTCAGTCGCTTTTGAAGCAGAATCAAGAACTGACTGTAAAGAACCAATATCTGGAGGAACAGCTGGAGGCTGCCAAGGAAGAGGTGAGCATGACAGTTGCAGACACTGTCCTAACCATCATCTAACATGACCCAGGAAACGGTGACCAGCACTCTGTGTACCCTGTAGCAGTACAGCTGCTATTAGCCTGTGCAACAACTCCCTCCCATCTTACTGCTGGAGGAAATAGCTGCGCAGAGCAAGAGTGCTTGCTACTCGTTTTCAACACCTGGACTATGCTGCAGACTTCTGACATCTCTAACTGCCAGTTTCTGTTAGAAACAAAGTAGAATGGCTGTTTTATGTAATTACAAATAAATAACCCTGAAAATGAATATTTGTAATATACAAAGCCAAACTGAAAAGTTAACAAAAATGAGATCCAACCCCACCTCCCCAACCCTTTTTCTTTTAAGAGGAACCCTTGCCTCTTAAAAAGAACAAAAGCTCCACTACCCACTTTTAAGCTTATCTCTGAGTAGTTTGTTTAACCACTTTATCCACCACTACAGTATATATAGTCCTCTGTGACTTCATCTAAGCCACGAGTCAGTAGATATACGTCTTGTAGCAGAAGCAGTGCTGTGCAGGATTGGGCTTGCTCCTGTGCACATTTCTGGCACGATCTGATCCAGCACTAATTGGTGAAGGGGAATATATGCTTCCTGAGCTAATTAGATTGATTTTTACCATTAAAAATACTTTTATTTTCTCAGTTCATAGTGAAAAATACACACTGTAGCATTATTTGAGAATCAAATATCTTCACCATAAATTGTGACAGTAATATAAGTTTTGTGATAAGCAATAAGAATGGCCAAACAAAATTTGTGCTTTTTATCTACAGTAGCACTTTTTATTTTTAAACTGGAATTGGTAAAACTGAGAAATGTGTTTTTTCAATTTTTTTCCTTGTTTTCCCATTACAATTCATAAAAAAACTAAATTGTTTGAGGAAAAAAATGGCATACAATGAAAGCCTAGTCTGTCTTGAAAAAAAATATATATTTTATTTATGTGTCATAAGTAGGGATAAAGTTATAGCTAAACTGTCAAAACTGCTCCAGTCCATAAGTTGGAAACAAGGTCTGGATTCGAAGTGGTTAAAACATCAGAAAAATAAAATAATTAAAGCTTGCAGATAATTTTGAGTGTCCTGATGACCATTGTAGCCTCATTGCACTCTTCTTTTGGGAGCGGTTCATGCTGCCTCTGCTACCAACTACACTTCCCATGATCCCTAACGATTACTGTTTTCTGCTAATACCACACAATTGGGGAGGGATGTCAGCCACCAGCAACAGAGATGTAATGGGGCCCTAGGTAAGGTAGTAGATTTGGGGCCCGCTTGTGGTCTTTTTGGTAAGCTGAAGGGGAGAGAGGTCAGAGAAGGTAGCAGGTGGGCCCCTTGACACCCACTAGGCCCCAGGCACCCGGGAGGGGGGAGGGAGAGGCATAAATTATATGCTGCTTGGGGCAACAAAAACTTAAAGAGAATCTGTGCTGTCCGATTTGTACAATAAAAAACATACCAATCGAGTCACTGTGATCTCCTGGATCCCTCTTTGCCGTTTCCGCTGCTCCCCGCCATGATCCTGGTTTTTGATTGCCAGTTTTGCGCAGTGTTTACAAACAAAAAACATGGCTGCTAACCAGGAAGTAATGTGTGTGTGTGTGTGTGTGTGTGTGTGTATATATATATATATATATATATATATATATATATATATATATATATATATATATATATATATATATATATATATATATATATTATATGTCCTGCTACAGTATACTACAAGTTTTTATTACATAGTGAATTTTCTGCATTCCAGTCAGGGATTCTCACAGTTTCTCAGCATGGGCAGCTCCTTTCCCCTCAGACAAGCTGAAATTGAGAGCAGAGAGCTGTCTGTGACTAGTAAGCAAATTACACACACAGAGCCTGCAGGGGGCATGCATAACTTCTCCCTATCACAGCAGAGGCAGCCACTTCCTCCCTGGGTCCACAAAGCTTGACAAAGAAAGAATTGATCTATTACAGAGACAGTGCAACTAGAAAAGGCTGCAGTAATCCAGAGCACATTAAAACAGGTGTAGGAACTTATAGGATAGAAGAAATAAAGCTGAAAATTTTGTTACAGAGTCTCTTTAATAGAGCCAGACCAGAAATGTACATTCCCATACGAACTGTTATTGTTGCCTTTTTCTCTTCCTTCCGGCCTGAGAGACTCGGCAAATTCAGATATCACCCTTCTGTTTATATTACTCCAGCTTCACAACATGCAGGCCACAAAGCACAGTTCTGTATTAAATAAAGTAGGTCAGCAACCCTATAGCTGCGCTTCGCTGTATGATTATTATTATTATTATTTAGTTTTTATATAACGCCGACATATTACGCAGCGCTGTACAATGTATATATATATCTTGTCACTAACTGTCCCTCAAAGGAGCTCACAATCTAATCCCTACCATTGCCATATGTCTATATTATGTAGTGTAAGTATTGTAGTCTAGGGCCAATTTTTTAGGGGGAGCCAATTAACTTATCTGTATGTTTTTGGAATGTGGGAGGAAACCGGAGTGCCCGGAGGAAACCCACGCAGACACGGAGAGAACATACAAACTCTTTGCAGATAGTGCCCTGGCTGGGATTCGAACCAGGGACCCAGCGCTGCAAGGCGAGAGAGCTAACCACTACGCCACCGTGATTATCTTTAAGCTTGCTTACATGTGGCTGGTCACTGTCATATGGCCTTTTTTTTATAGCTTAACCACTTAAGGACCGCAGCATTTTTTGAATTTCTGTGCTGCGTGGGCTCTCCAGCCCCCAGCACAGATCAGCTGGCAGGCAGGGCGATCAGACTTCCCCCCCCCCCCCCCTTTTTTTTCCCACTAGGGGGATGTCCTGTTGGGGGTGTCTGTTCGTCGCTGGCTATATTTCCCTAGCGGGAGGGGGGGCTGCTCAAAGCCCCCCTCTGCAGCGCTATTTCCCGTCCCTCTCCTTCCCTCCCGCCCCTTCTTATCATAGGCGGTACAGGACAGCGATCGGTCCTGTACCCAGTGGCGTAGCTAAGGAGCTGTGGGCCCCGATGCAAGTTTTACAGTGGGGTCCCCCAAACACTCTATACATAACAATTGATATGGCGCACCAAAACCTGCCAATGGCAACTACAGTGTCAGAGGTGCAAGAAGGGGATGGGAAACAGTTTGTTAATGATTACCACTATGCAAAGTATCTATAGAAGTGATTATTATGAGTACAGGACCAATAGAGAGCTAATACTGTAGTTGAGGAAGGGCCCTACGGGACCCCTCTGGCCCAAGAGCCCCGATGCGGTCGCTACCTCTGCACCCCCTATTGCTACGCCCCTGCCTGTACCGCCTCAGATAGGCTTCAGCCTATCAGATGCCGGCGATCCCCGGCCAATCAGAGGCTGGGGATCGCCGATCTCCTTTATGGCGCTGCTGCAACAGCAGCGACGTAAACACCGGGTATTTCTTCTCCACGTGTTTACATTTAGCCTGCGAGCCGCCATCAGAGGCTCGCAGGCTGTTTACGGAGCCTCCCACCGTGAACTGACATGGAACGGGTTTCCATGGAAATACATATCGGCCTATCGGCGGCTGGTCGTTAAGTGGTTAAGCCCTAGTTCAGCGTAAATTTCTGATAGTACGTTGTATAGCTATTTAAATAACAATGCACCAAGATTGTGCCTTGCACATCTGTAGTTTTTGCTGTAAAAATATTGACATTTCCTACCTAGCTGGTTGGCTCATGTATCTTCTCTTCCTTCTCTTCCTCTCAATCCTATCATCATTCAGATGAAGCAGAGACAGTCAGAGAGGAGCATGGAGGAGGCAGCAGTCGGAACTCTCCCTTAAAGTGGTCTGAAAGCCAGCATTTCTACTTTGCTCTAAAAGATTCCTCACAGCTTAAAAGCTACTATCCCAGAATTTTTTATTTAGCAGAACATCGCTGAAATGGTTGAACAAAAGCACTTTGTCCTGCTATTCAGCTTCAATCCGTATCCAAACTGTAGATAACCGTATCTTTGTTTACATTTCAATGTTGTTACAATGGGCTCGATTCACAAAGCGGTGATAACCCAGTTAAAGACTTTAGGCGTGATAACCATTTTTATCATGCCTAAACTCAGTTTAGGCATGATAAGTTTAGGCATGATAAGTTTAGATAAGTTTAGATCGCATGCAAAGTCCCGCACGCAAAGCAGCGCCATTAAACTCTATGCAAAGTGCACCAGACTTTGCTAGCGCAAAACTTTTGATCAGCTGTGCACTGCGGTGCTAACCCAGTTGGTGCTTAAACTTATTACGCCTAAAAACTTATCACACCTAAACTTATCATGCCTAAACTTATCACACCTAAACTTATCACGCCTAAACTTATCACGCCTAAACTTATCACGCCTAAACTTATCACGCCTAAACTTATCACACCTAAAGTTATCATGCCTAAACTTATCATGCCTAAACAGAGTTTAGGCGTGATAAAGGGCTTTTCACCAGCGTGCTAACTGTTAGCACCGCTTTGTGAATCAGGCCCAATGTGTGTAAACACAGTGTAACAAGTGAAAAGGAACTCTCTGTGCTTCACACACACACACAGTTCAGAATAGCTCATTAGAAGATGTTAATATATAATAAAAAAGCAGTTTGAATAAAATGCAATGACAGCTTTGGAAACTTGTAATTTGTAAACAGACAATGGCCTCAATTCACTAAGATCATGCTGGAGATAATAAGGCAAGAGAAAACTTACCTCCACACAGTGAGAGAGTTATCTTATCTCTTAATTCCTTAAGTTACCTCCTCTGTAGTTAATTTACCTCCTCGGTAGTTAATTTACCTCCTCTGTAGTTAATTTACCTCCTCTGTAGTTAAGTTACCTCCTCTGTAGTTATTTTCACACACAGTTAATTAACAGCCTGTCTTTAACTCTGGAGTTATTTTAAGGATTGAAGAGTTAACTTAAAGACAGAAGAGTTAACTTTAGGTTTGACTGAGGTAAAATGTTTCCTGAATACTACATGCCTTATCACCGTGGTAACAACTCTAGAAGAGTTATTAAAGACAGGAGATAAGCTTAGTGAATTGAGGCCAATATTACTTATGCACAAAAGCAAATATGATAACTGTATGAGTAATAAAACGCAGGAAAACACATTTTTATTGAATGTTATGTCGGAGTTTCAGACCTCTTTAAGACACGAAACACTTGCTTGCCCTTATCCACTGTCTCCCACTGCTGAAGAGTGAAAGTCACTGATAGCTACATTAGTCTCATAATGAAAATAGTTTGCTGCTGTGCTGGCCACAAAGAGTTAATCTCTCAGTAGCACAGAGATGAACTGCATAGTGAGAATGGCTCCCGGCTGCCAGATCCTTGCTCCGTAGAGAGATCTCTGGGTCACATGACTGACTTTACCAAAGAGAGTTTCTCAGGAGTGTAAAGGAGTGGTTGTCTTCTCGGAGGAGGAGGCTGGCGTTTGTCACATAGAACTAGGAACAGGATGGGGAATTGAGGTTCTTTTTCGTGTTTGTTTTGTTTGTGAATGTTGTACTGAGAAACTGCTTCATATTATCTCTAGTTTTAAGTGGTTTCCATGAATTAACTCCAATTGTTTTGATCTTTAAATGTCTTTGTATCCCCAGGTATTTCAGCTTCGCCATGAGGTCTCCATGCGAGAAGATCTTCTCCATCTTTACACCAGCAATTTGGAGAGTGAGGGGGCTTCTGCCACCGCGACCCCGTTAGTATAGATTTTATATTTCATTCGCAGTTTGTGGTGATTTGGGATGTTTTGAGATCCATCACATTGCTGGCCTTTCTACAGTATACAGTGTTGATTTGGAAACCTCTGCTCTGACCCCAAATGATCACCAATGATTGCTCGGGTGACTGTTATGTAGCCTCTGTCCAAGGCTTTAGAAATAAACGGTCTCCAGACAAAGTACTGGCTTTGATCTTTACCAAAACATCAACCAGGAACAGTAACCACTATCCTAAAAGTCAACACCTAATTACGGTAGTCATACTTGCCATGACTGTGCCTTGTACGGAAAGCCCAGCATAGACTTTACTTCCTCCGTCAGCTGAGGAAGTTCGGCATGACTCAAGTAATTCTAACCAGCTTCTACTCCGCCACCATCGAGTCGATCCTCTGCTCTTCCATCCTGGTCTGGTATGCCGGCGCCACCACCAGCGACAAGGACATACTACAGCGGGTCATCAGGTCGGCGGAGAGGATCATTGGGTGCCCCCTCCCCTCACTTGCCTTATTACACAACAAAAGGCTGAAATCCAGGGCGCTGAGGATTGCCAACGATCCCTCACACCCAGGCCACTGCTACTTCAGCCGGCTGCCACTGGGCCATCTACACAAAAACCGCGAGACACAGGAATTCTTCCCCTCAGCGGTCAACCTCCTAAATTCTCTCCAAACACTACCGTCAATTCAGGCCCCAACGGACTGCGGGGCCGGCCACGCGACGGCTGATCAGCTGACCGGACCAACTGGCCCATAAGACTAACTGCCAGACACCTCAGGTCACACTGGGGACTGTGATGCATATTTTTGTTATATTGGACTGTTGTAATGTAATGTATGCTTGATGCCTTTGCTGTCGCTGCTATCTATTTATGTCTCCTTCCATCTATGTCTCTCCCTGGGCTATATGTATTGTGCCAAAAATAATTCCGGGCATGACCCAGTCATGCTTGGCGAAATAAACGATTCTGATTCTGATTGTACTATCAGTAATAGCTGTGCTAATATCCTGCTCCCAAGTCAGCAGTGCCAAAGTTGACAGCTTTACTAAAAACCTGTTATTTTCTCACTCCACTAGGCTGCGTAGGACCCAGTCTTCATTCTGTCTTGACCAAAATGTCCAGCTGGATTCCCTCCAACAGAGGCTTAAGAACCTGGAGGAGGAGAACCAGAAGATGCGCAGTGAGGTGGGTACAGCATAACCCTTTAGCAGCCAATTTATTTAGAGGCTTGCATGTGCCCCAGGCCAATATATTTTAGCACATTTTTTTTATTTCTTTATTTGTTACATTTTCTTGCTTCTAATTAGCACTGCTGTAATGTGTATTTATGGCCAGTTGTCACTAGGGGGCAGTGTGAGACAATAACAGAGGACCTCTGCTTTGAGTTTCTATATTTTCTGCAAGGGAGAGAGATCAAAGCATTCAAAGAATTAAAGAAAACCTGTAACTAAAAAAAGTTCCCCTGGGGGGTACTCACCTCGGGTGGGGGAAGTCTCCGGATCCGATCAAGGCTTCCCCCGTCCTGTGTCCCACGGCGGTCTCGCTGTGCCCCTCCGAACAGCGGGGATGTTAATATTTACCTTCCTGGCTCCAGTGCAGTATCTGCTCTCCACTCGGAGATGGGCGGAAATAGCCGATTGCTGTCGGTCCGCTCTACTGCACTAGTGCAAGCCTCCTGCGCCTGCGTAGTAGAGCGGACCCGACGGAGATCGGCTATTTCCGCCTATCTCCGTGCTGAGAGCCGCAACAGCTCCCCCCACTGGAGCCAGGGAACGTAACTAAATCAGTGCTTGTCGTGGGAGGATTCTGGGAGGCTACAGGGGAGCCAGCGCTGGACTGCCTGCAGCTACATGGATGGGGGAAGCCTCATTGGGTCCCTAAGGCTTCCCTCTCCCGAGGTGAGTGCCCCTCAGGGGATTTTTTTTTGTTACAGAGTTTCTTTAACAGCACAGTAAGCTCTGCCGACTGAGGTCAAAAGCGGTGCACTTATCTCAAATGAGATAACTCCATTGAAGCTGCTAACGAGTTAAAATTTGAAAACAGAAGTATGGGAAATGCCATTGCAGAATTCCTTTTTAAAGACGCAAGCATCCTGATAGGCTTCACTAGCTAGTGGTCACTGATTTGGAGCAAACATTCAGCCAGTGAAGCATGGACAAGCTTTTTACACACCTTGCTTTCTGGTTTTAGGCTCGTAGTAGCCGTAGAGTATTGTACCGTGTTAGTCATCAGTAAAAGCAAGAAGATTTGAATCAGGATACCATTTATTGGGTAGCTTAGAAGAAAAAGAGTAAGCTTTCGGCTAATAAGCCTTCTTCAGGCAGAAGGCTTTTTAGCCGAAAGCTTACTCTTTTTCTTCTAAGGTAGCCAATAAATGGTATCATCCAGAGTCAACCTTACTGTTTCAGGCTAACAATTCAGCAGATAACAGAGAGCTGAGTGACAGCCCTATAACAGGTTGACCTAGAAAATTCAGCTGTTCAGTCTTCCATATTTGTTTTTAATACTCAGCTATCCTATAATTGAACAAGGGAAATCTAATTGTAGTCATGATGATAAATAAATATGCGGTAAACCAGGTGTGGAAGCTTTGTGGTCGACAGAGTACCTATTTCATGAACTAAATGTGTTTTTCAACTGCAGTACAGCTTGTTTTCTGTCCTCTCTGTTTTCAGCTGCTGGGTGTGTCAGTCAGGTGACACATAAAGTAGGAAAAACAATATATGCCTGACTACATTTTCCCTAATCCCATCATTACAAAAGAAACAATGTATTTGCATGATGAAGTGAAACTTTTTAGTTTACAGGAAGTAGGTGTGAGCAATTGTAAGACCTCACCTCTGCTAACAGGAAATAACAGACTAGAGGTCTTTATCCTGCATGGCTAGGGGCACTGCTGCATCAAGCACAGCTACGCAAATTATTTTTTCAATTAAAAAAAACTCCACATTTAATACTCTTTACTTTACTTTTATCACCATGTTTAGTGTTCGAATTGGTCTTATTTGGTTGTAATATTTAGCTGGGCTTTAAATCTAATTAACTTAATTAATCTAATTAAAGAGAATCTGTATTGTTAAAATCGCACAAAAGTAAACATACCAGTGTGTTAGGGGACATCTCCTATTACCCTCTGTCACAATTTCGCCGCTCCCCGCCGCATTAAAAGTAGTCAAAAACAGTTTTAAAAAGTTTGTTTATAAACAAACAAAATGGCCACCAAAACAGGAAGTAGATTGATGTACAATATGTCCACACATAGAAAATACATCCATACACAAGCAGGCTGTATACAGCTTTCCTTTTGAATCTCAAAAGATCATTTGTGTGTTTACCTTCTGTCCCCTTCTTCTCTCATGCACTGAACATTACAGGCTTCCTGCAGACAGCTCTGCCTGTGCCTGTGTTTGTAATTCCTCAGTATGTGTCAGCCAGCTACTTTCACAGCCTTAGGGCCGGTTCACACGGACGGCAGGCGGCGTTGGGGCGGCCAGGAAGTCGCGTCGTCCTGTGACGTCCCGTTCGGTGGCGGCGGTACAGAGATCGTCGCGATCGGCGTTTCTCGTCCCCGCAGGGGGACATGAAGACGCGCCGGCTAGCCGTCCCTAGACGTTGCATGCGGCTTCTAGGGACGGCCGAAACGATGCGTTAAATCGGGATCAGAACGCCGCGTTTATGCAATCGACGGTAATCGACGGTAACCGCGCAATGCTAAACGCTCCTATTCACTTGAATGGGAGAGTTTAGCCGATGGGTCCCGAACGCTTGACGGTAGACGCCGCCAAGCGTCCGTGTGAACCGGCCCTTACAGAGGAGGATTTTTATCCAGCTCTCTTCTATCACTGATAAGATAGCAGAGAAGCTGCTGGCTTATGTAAATAAAACACACACTGGAGTGTGCATAGAGGAACAGACCAGCATGGAAGAGTTGGCAGCCTTCCAGACACAGGCTGACAAGTCTGACAGGGGAAAGATACATTGATTTATTACAGAGACCGTGCTAGTACAAAGTGCTGCAGTGAGCCAGAACAGATTAGAATAGGTTTAGGAACTTGTAGGACGGTAGAAAAAACGTTGTAATTTTTGTTACAGAGTCACTTTAAAGTCTTTCTTTGTATATGAAGAGGTTAAGCTGTAGATCACTCATTTTTCTGCTCTTCTTGACAGGTCAGCAACATCATGGAGGCAACCAACAACTATGAAGACCAGGAGAGTTCCCTGATGTTGGACTGTGTAGAACAATATTGTAAGTTCCCGAGAAAACACTTCCTGTAAGGCATTCTGTAAAGAAGTAAAGTGTACCAGGTGTACATTATGCATAGAAATATGTGTGTATATAAGAGGAACCAATCAGGAAGATAATATGGTAGGTCATCAGTACTCCCTTACGGATAGTCTGCCCAAGTGGAGGCGTAACAATAGACCCTGCAAGGAATGCAGGAGGGCCCAGAAGCCACAGGGAGCCCTGTCCTGACAGACTGAGAATTAAGGGCAAGGAGAGAAAACACTTTCTGCTCTTTGCTCAGTTGTTCTAATGACTGCATCTGCTCAGCCACAGATAAGGAATCATACAAAGATTTGTAGACAGTCCCTATTCAGTGTGCAACAGGGTCTTCTGTACAGCCTTTTCTACCTCCAGCCTTTCTACCCCTTCCCAAGTGCTGTGTCCTGTAGTCATGCTTGAGGAGTCGGCACGGAGAGAAGGTGGGAGGAGGCCCCATTCAAAGTTTCGCAGGGGGGGCCTGTGATTTCTAGTTACGCTTCTGTGCCCAAGTATTTGCATAGTTCTGAGTTAGCCTAGAGGGCCCAAGAAAGCCTAACTGGTTTTCTTCTAAGTCGCAACTCCTGAGTACATAACTCTGTATCCCTCTAAATGATTACAGAACAGTAATGGAGAGGTGGAGCTGAGGACTTACTACTTAGTAGGGAAGGCGTCACATGGGAGCAATAGCTTCTGGTAGGAGAGTGTCAGTATTGTCGACAGTCCTTATCAGAGCCTATCAATCTTAAAGCATCTAAAGGTTTACCCCAAGATTGTCAGCAGTATCCCCTTAATCTCTATCATCCCTATCTCCATGTGCTGCAATAGTCAGGACATACTTACGAGTGAGCTAGAATGCTAGGACATTTAGACACAATATTTAGATACTGAAGAGCAGGGACATACTCTTACTGAAAAGTTAAGGCACATAATTGTCAGGCAGTAAAAGCAGTGGCGCATTACTGAGACATGTGCCTTCACCAACTTTTCATTATACCCCCTCTTCCCAAGAGCCATTTTTCCTTTCAATGATTTGCCCCTCAATGATTCCAGCCTTCTCCTGGATGCTTTATTTATCCCTAAGCTTCTCCATAATGTTAGGCTCTAGGTGCGTACATATGCAAAATTACTGTCGCCTGTAGGGATTGGGACTTGATCCCTCAGATGTTGGTGTGGGGCCGAGTCCTTTACAGACAATGGGTATCTTAAAGGCTACTAATGCATTATTTTGCAACTGAGGAGGGAAGGTGATGTATGACGAAGCACGTGGGGTGAGTAGGAGAACCTTTTTGACTGCACTCAGCAGACCTGATTCACCTGTCCAGAACTCTCGCCAATACATTAGTGGGAATTGGGGGGGGGAGGGGTAATTTACACATGCTAAGTCCATCTAGCACATGTACAGGGCTTGAAGAACACCCTCCTTTCCTATCTACGAAGGTTCCTGTACAGCAACTAACTCAAAACAATAACCTTGTCCAATACTCAAGTTCTCTCATCTTCACTCCTATCACAGATTCTAATGATCTGGAGCTATATGTGTAGTTACATAGTTATTTGGGTTGAAAAAAGACATACGTCCATCGAGTTCAACCAGAGAACAAAGTACCAACACCAACAGAGCTAAACAGGGGCAATATTATGCTAGCATCTCGAGTTTTTATTTCCCTTTTAATGCATCCCAAAATGTTGTTAGCGTTAGCTGCAGCGGCTTGGCATTGAGTACGATTATTTAACTTGTTGTCGATGAGTACTCCTAAGTCCTTCTCCAAGTTTGATGTCCCCAACTGTATTCCATTTAGTGTAGGCAAATACAAAAGCTCAAATGAAACACCGTTGGGGTGAATAATGTGCTAAGCCAGCACTTTGACTCTGTATAGCTGTACGTTGGCTCCCAAGTTAATTGGCCAAAGCGAATTAATCATTTTAGTGAAACAGTTTGAAGTCTTTTACATAGATAGAAGTAAGGCCTGTTTGGGTTCTTCTTTGATATTTTCCATTAAGAGGCAGAATGTAATGTTTTTGCTTTGTTTAGCGGAGGCCAGCAAGCAGATGGCGCTGTTGGCAGATGAGCTGTCCCGCAGGGGAGAAGATGCAACCCGTCAACAGGAGGAGATAAGTCAGCTTTTGGCTCAAATTGTTCACCTCCAGCAGAAGTGTCGCACTGTGAGTGTCCACTCTGTTCACCAAATGTCTGCCATTATCACCACAGCGATTTATTCAACAGGAATGTGATGATTGACTCCTAATAATATATTTCTTCTTTAGACCTCCACAGAGAATGAGGAACTTCAGCAACACCTAGCTGCTTTCAAGGAACGTGAGCAGATGTTAAATACTGAGGTAGGTGATCACGTTTAAAAAGCAATTCTGTATAGCTGCATGAAACGTCAATATATATCTG
This sequence comes from Hyperolius riggenbachi, assembly GCF_040937935.1. NCBI lineage: Eukaryota > Metazoa > Chordata > Amphibia > Anura > Hyperoliidae > Hyperolius > Hyperolius riggenbachi. The sequence continues at coordinate 35,696,665 of NC_090657.1, read as the reverse complement.
GCTTTTTTTAACAGGTTTTACACTTTCAGCAATGCTAAAAAACAAATAAGATTAGAATACATCAGTGCAGGAGATTTGTGGAGATAGGTGGCCTGAGCTAAAAACCATCAACATTAAGGCGCGTACACACGCCATACTTTAGCAAACGACGGGTCCGTCAGACCCTCCCGCTGGGCGGACGTTCTGCCGACAGTAGGATGTGTGTACAGTCTGTCGGCACTGATGAGACTGTTTTTGACAGAACGTCCGCCCAGCGGGAGGGTCTGAAGGACCCGTCGTTGGCTAAAGTATGGTGTGTGTACACGCCTTTAGAGATGGTCAGTGAGATACAGATATTTCCTGCTAGCATGCAAATTTTATGCTGCTTGGCATTGGGCCAATAAAAATTGACAGGAAGTGCTTTTGGGAGGACATCGGCCATCATGATATTGTACGCTGTTACAGCAGAGACCCTGACTGACCACAGGAGACCAAGATTTTCCAGCATGCTCCATCGATACATTCGTCCGATTTCAGCCCATAGTCAATGGACTCCTCAATTGGGCATGTGTATTGTGGCACCAGTTTTCATCCTATTCAATATAATTATCGAATTGGATGGCCGATTGCACGACAACATCGCTAGATGTATGGCCAGCTTAAGTATCTTAATTAGAATAAGTTAATAGATAGGTCAAGTTGCTTATCCACCGATCTCTTTAGTTTCAGGACCTTCAGGAGAAATTCAAGGAATGTCAGGACATGCTGCATGAAACACAGGAAGAGATGAAGAATTTGAGGAACAAAAGTCTTCCCAACAGCACCATCAGCAGATACAGCACACTTAACATCGTGCCCTTGGTAAGTGGTGGAATGTGAAGAAAGGCTAAAGAAAGTGTATTGAATGATTGTACCGTGTAGGTGTGGTGTCTGTTTTGGTGTCCAAAAATTCTAAATGGTCCATTGTTTCTACAGGATTCCCTAGCAGCAGAGATTGAAGGAACAATGCGGAAAGGCATTGATGCCTCCTCAGAACTAAAGTACGTTTTGGTTCTTATCCCAAACGTCATCTTCTTTCCATTGTTTTAATTCTAATGTTTTATTAAAAAGACATGTTTAATACCCCAATTTCAACAGGAGCTATAAGCGAGTCTTTGAGACAGTGAAAGCCGCTAACCAAGTTGTGAGAGCCAGATCTCGCTGCCAGTCCCCACAGAATTCTCGGGCGCCATCGCAGAGGCCTTCAGCTGCCCCAAGTCGTGTGGGAACACCACCAATGTCCTTCTGTGAGCTGGAAGGTTCCAGCATGGTGCTCCTAGAAGAGGAAACGTTGCTGTCTGGAGGAGAGAATGGATCATCTGAGTAAGTGACCGTTGCAATGCCAGGAATATTGGACTTTCCATTAGCTCATTTAATTTGTTTGTATGTCAGATAAATCTGGTAATGGCACACAAGGCCTTATTTATATTTTTTGTGCCCCTAGGCTGAGTATGTTGTGGCTCTGCTTTCATATGCAGTAGCATGCCTCCCATTCCATGCCCTCTTCCACGCATTTCATCCATGTACTGTAGCCCAACTTTTTCATTAACCCACTAGCATCTTAGAGTTATCTCGTTTGAGATAAGTGCACTACATTTGACCTCAATCGGCAGAACTTGATCTCTCCCTCTACTAGCAGGAAATATAGAAACTGAAATCATAAATCCTGTGTTATTGTCTCACACTGACTGACACGTGTTTCAGATTGCGGCCCTACAGATTTTCTGGTCCACAGTTGCTGAGATGACTTGTATTATATGTTTTTATTGGCCTTTTGACCCCTACATGTGCATAGATCTTCTATGGTATGTATGTGACTTATTTGTTGCATATTGTATGTTTTTTATAGATGTGTGTAACAATGTGCCTCTGAGGAAGCGGCTTTTGGCTGTGTAACACGTGTCAGGCAGTCTTATGAGGTGAATTGGAACTCTGAAATTATAGTTGTGCATCCTGTCCACAATTTTGAAGATGTGCCTTAAGAATAAATAGAGAAACAGTTCACATTAAACCCTGCTTTTCTTGTGTGTTGGATGTTGTAAGACTTTAGGGTGGAACAGAACTAATTATTTTATTGTGCTTTTGGAGTACTAATTAGAAGCAAAGGAAATGTAACAAATAAGAAAATAAAAAACATGCTAAAATAAATTGGCCTGGAGCACTTGCAAGCCTCTAAATAAATTGGCTCCTTAAGGGTTATCTGCTCCCTTGGAGATCCATTTCCCTCCCCATTTTCAGCTTCCTCTTTCATATGTAGCAACCCCTCTTTCATTTTCAGGTGCCCCCCTCGGGATCCAGCTGCCCAAGGCGCTCAGACTGTTGTGGCCTTCCCAGAAATCCGGCCCTGATGGCACATAATTTTCTTCCATTTTTTAGTATTCTTTTTATTTTATACAGGGCTGGTGAGAAGAAGCTGGGAACTCCTGGTACACCTGGAGGACAAGACTTGGCAGCTGCTCTTCAGAGACTCAGTGCTCAGCAGGAATACGAGTCTCCCGAGTGTCTGTATGAAGAGCGGGAGCACAAGTTGCTGCGAGATGGAGAAGCCTCCAGTGGAATCCTCACACCCAATGAGAGTGTCCTGTCCACTGGTACCAATTACTCCGGCATCTCTGAAGTCAGCGGCAGCTCTAGTTTCTCCATAGGTTCAAGATCCTACCTACCTGAGAAGCTGCAGATCGTCAAACCACTAGAAGGTAAAGATCTTCTTATTTCGTGTGTCTTCTTTAGCTCATGTCTTTGATTTTGTCCTCTGTTATTGCAGCCATGGTTTATCCCTTTGTTCTGTGGGCATCCATTATACTTGCTTATAATGAATCCAGATTTAAATGTTTTGTTTTTATTTTTTTTATTTTTTTACATGTTCTCTCCATATTAGACCACAATAGAATATTAGTTGACCGACAAAAATGTAAACACTATTCGCTTAAAGAGAACATGTACTGAGTAAAATTATTTAAAATAAACACATGAGGTAACTTCAAATGAACATTACATAGATACCTTGCCCTCAGTTCCTCTCAGAAGCTCATCATTTTCTTCTGACAATGACCCCTTCCAGTTCTGACAACATTTTGTCAGAACTGAAATATATCAGTTGCTGTCAGTTATTTATCAGTTGCTGTCAGTTATAGCTGAGAGGACGACTGATGTACCAGGTAATGTCCATGTTTCCCTATGGCTCAAGTGGGCAATGTTACAGTTTAACAGTGTGCTGACCAGAAAGCTGTTATTATTATTATTATTATTATTTATTTATTTATAAAGCGCCAACATATTCCGTGGCGCTGTACAATGTAAGAAAACAAACAAGGGATACATAATGATACAGACAATGATATACATCAAATATGAACACTGATACAAAATACAGCACTGCTGATTACAATTTGATTTAACATGATGACTAAAATGTATAAATTTCTAACAGTGTGCAAGCAATTGAATTAATAACATTCCATGACATAAAAGGGTGAGAGCCCTGCCCTTGCGAGCTTACAATCTAAAGGAATGGGGTGGAAACAAGAGGTGGGGGAAGTATACAGTATATGTACAGGCAGTGCGTAATTAGGTTATTTAGTGGGTGCATGGCCTAAGCTAGAGAATATGCTTGTCGGAAAAGGTGGGTTTTGAGGGAGCGTTTAAAGATTTTGAAGGTGGAAGAGTGGCAGATGTGTTGTGGAAGGGCATTCCAGAGGAGGGGTGAGGCACGTGAGAAGTCTTGTACACGTGAATGTGAGGAGGTAATTGTAGAAGAGGATAGAAGAAGCTCGTGTGCAGATCTGAGATTGCGGTTGGGTTGGTATCTGGAGACTAGTGAGGAGATGTACAGGGGAGAGAGATTGTGGAGAGCTTTGTAGGTTATGGTTAAGAGTTTGAACTGAATCCTCTCATTAATTGGTAGCCAGTGAAGAGCTTGACAGAGAGGGTCAGCAGAGGAAGAGCGAGAGGAGAGATGAATGAGTCGAGCAGCAGAGTTCAGTACAGAATTGAGCGGTGTTAGTCGGTTAGTTGGAATGGCCATTTTCAAAAAGGACAGAGAATTCCCTTGATCACAGTGGACAAACAGGACGTGGGAAAGGAGAGAGAGATTGAGGAGTAGACTACACAGGAGGTAAGTATGACTTGTGTGTGTTTATTTTGACTTTTAATTTTCAGTTCAGGTTTTCTTTAAATGATTACTTTAAAGATTGCACCCTAGCAAGCTGGTCTTTGAAACATAAGGCATTTCAGGCCATCTGGCTCTTGGCCGAGAATCTTGAGAAACTCCAGCGCCTGTACAACGGCTGCCCTTTGTTACTCCGCACTACCTTGTACGGTAGCTTAAAGGGGCACTATGGTGAAAAAATTGTAAAAATTTAAAATATGTGCAAACATAAACAAATAAGTACATTTTTTCCCAGAGTAAAATGAGCCATAAATTACTTTTCTCCTATGTTGCTGCCACCTACAGTACAAATCTGACACCAGCGACAGGTTTTGGACTAGTCCATCTCTTCATGGGGGGATTCTCAGGGATTTTTTTTCTTTTCAAAAGCACTTAGTGAATGGCAGTTGCTCAGTCCAACTGCCAAAAAAGTGTGTAGCGAGCAGGGAAGCTGGCCAGCATCATTGTTTAAATCCTTTTTAGGGAATATCTTTATAAAGAATAAAAGCCTTGCTGAGAATCCCCTATGAAGAGATGGACTAGTCCAAAATCTGTCGCTTCTGTCAGGTTTCTACTACTTACTGTAAGTGACAGCAACTTAGGAGAAAAGTCATTTGTGGCTCATTTTACTCTGGAAAAAAAGTACTTATTTGTCTATATTTGCACATATTTTACATTTTACAATTTTTCGCCATAGCGCCCCTTTAAAGGGAACAAAATGCAAGAGCCCCTTGCTTGTGAGTAAGCTTATTAAAGAAAACAAAAGCTTAATGGGTTTTCCCTTAGCTTTCAGAAAATTGAAAAAACACAAAGGGAAAAATAGCAGCAGCCAATAGTGCAAACTGCATTTGACACCTTTTAGGATAAGCGTTTTTTTTTTTTTTTTAAAGTAGGTTTTATTCCCATTTTTCTGGTGGCTGAGAAATTCAACCCCTGGTGGTCGCTCTCCAGGAATTGAGGTTCCTGAGTAAAGGGATGAGGCGCCAAGGTCATAAAATACATTAAAAACAGTAAAAATGAGGGGAAGAGGTTGGCCTGCCTCTCCTGAGGAATCCTCTTTATAGAGGAGCTTGTTCATTATTCACAGAAGGCACTAAGCACAATCTTTCACTGACCTGAGGAAGCAGAACCCACCTGCAAACTGCGTTGTCTTATCTTTGTGCAATAAAAATCCTTAGTCGATTTACGACAACAGGCTTATTCTTCAGGAGGGGTATGCCAACCTCTTCCTCTCATTTTTAGTGTTTTTTAATATATTTTATTTCCTTTGGATGCCTCCTCCCACCAGCTTTCAAATAAAAAGGCCTCTCTGCTACCAACTAAACTTACAAGATGACAGACGTGTATACAGCTAATCCCGGGTTTCCATATCCTCTGTATCAAAGTAAGGTTGTGCCGATCTAAATTGCCATACATCACTTAATGGGTTCCTGAGTAAAATAGTAAAAACTTGCTGCAACGCACTTAAACTTAAAGGGACTCCGAGCACCTTTCATGGGCATGCCTTTAAGACAGACGACCTCCAACAAAGTCATGCTATGACCCCTCTGGAGGAGCCTCTTGTAATGGCCATGCGTGTCACTTCCTCTTCCTGCTTCATTCAGTGATGCACTTCTCTAACAGAGAAGACAGGGGTGACCTGGAAGTTATAACATAGCCAAGATGGCAGCAGCGGTTTTTAAATAGAGATTGAACGAAAACTATTTGGTGTAGAATGGCGATTCAGGAATGAAATGAAAGAAGAGAGCACAAGCTACAGAAAGGTATGCATCTTTAACCACTTTCAGTAGATATCCATCCTCTGTGACTTCATCTAAGCCACGAGTCAGTAGATATACGTCTTGTAGCAGAAGCAGTGCTGTGCAGGATTGGGCTTGCTCCTGTGCACATTTCTGGCACTCTCTGATGCAGCACTAATTGGTGAACGGGAATATATGTTTCCTGAGCTAATGAGATTGATTTTTACTATTAAAATACTTTTATTTTCTAACTTCATAGTGAAAAATACACTCTGTAGCATTATTTCAAAATCAAATTTCTTCACCATAAATTGTGACCGGAACATAATCTAAGTTTTGTGATAAGCGGTAAGAATAGCCAAACAAAATTTGTGTTTTTTATCTACAGTAGCACTTTTTATTTTTAAACTGGAATTGGTAAAACTGGGAAATGTTTTTTCTATTTTTTTTCTTTGTTTTCCCATTAAAATTCATAGAAAACAAAATTGTTCGATGGAAAAAAATGGCACACAATGAAAGCCTAGTTTGTCTTGAAAAAAACAATATACATTTCATTTCTGTGTCGTAAGTAGGGATAAAGTTATTTCTGATTAAATAAGGACATAGCTAAACTGTCAAAACTGCTGTGGTCCATAAGTGGGAAAAAAGGTCTGGATGCGAAGTGGTTAAGTACTTTGCAGTACTGGTCGAACTCTTAATGGCATGCCCATGAGAGGTGCTCAGAGTCCCCTTAAAATTATAACTTAATGCAAGCACCAATATGTTTCAAACCTTGCAGGTTCTTCATGGTTTATATTACTCTATGGGAACCAGTGAGTTAGTAAATATTTTGGTGCCTAAGGGGTGTTTCTATTTTTGTTACAAGCTGTAATATAGAATGGGGCACGGTAGCAAGCAGGTAAATGATCCAAATCAGGGAGGTAACAGTCACTTGCCTTAATTGCCCAATACTTGGCTTAAGTCATTGATTGTCTCCATTGCAATTTACAGGTTCCGCAACACTCCTGCACTGGCAGCAGCTGGCAAAGCCAAACTTAGGAGGTATATTGGATCCCAGACCTGGGGTTCTCACCAAAGACTTCCAGAAACTGGACATAGATGTGGAGGATGTCTATAACCTTAATGACTTTGAGGAAGATGACTTGGATCCTATTTCCTTCCAAATACTGGCAACATCCACTCCTACTAAAACCAAGGAAAACAATAGCAGTGAGTACCTCTTTTTTCTACTTGTTAGAACAGGGTTAGGGAACCTATGGCTTGGGAGCCACATGTGGCTCTTTTGATGGCTGCATCTGGCTCACAGACAAATCAGTAGGGGTTGATTCACTAAGCTACAGTGCTCAAGCAGCGCCACTTAGTGTGACAGCGCAAGTAACATTTTCAAAGTAGGCACGGTACTGCTGTAGCATGCACTACTAACTTACTCACGCTACCCCACAACCAACGGCCGCTCCAATTGTCCCACTCTGCACCCTGTCAGGTCCAGTGACTTTGTAGAATGAGATCCCTGCACTTTGATTGGCCCAATAGGCTTCATGTCACTTGACAGGCGGCCTATTGGACCAAAGTGCGGGGATCTGGTCCTACAAAGTGAATCAACTCCCAAGTCACCTAGCTAATTGTACAAGCTGTTAGTCTGTATTTCTCCTGTCTGGCTCTCGGGGAAATTGCTGATGTTGCTGAAACCCAAGAGAAGCTGAAGTCGTGTCTGACATTTCCGCCTCCCGAAAGGATCAACTGTGTACACATCACCATGGCAACAGGGACGAGAGCCCTACTGTCCCAGTTTGAAACATATTGTATGGCTCTCACGGAATTACATTTTAAAATATATGGCGTTTATGGCTCTCTCAGCCAAAAAGGTTCTTGACCCCTGTGTTAGATGTATCTTGGATGCACTGACTTCTCTTGACCAAACTAAGCCCTAATTTAGCAAGATGGAAATCCAAACGCTTGAATAACTGCAAGTGGTGGGTTCACAGGAGTTTGCAAGTCTCGAATCAATGGTTATGAGGCAGCTGAACCAGATGCTTGGCTGCTTTCAAAACCTGGATCTCCTCAGTGCATTCCTTAGTTCTCTGAAGATGTTCTACATGGTTGTGGGTGGTTGTTGCAGCGCAGATGCTAGAAGCAGTGTTATTGTAACTGCGTTAACCAGTAAATTATGAAAGAGCCTCAGGACTCCACAAAGGAATGGATACAAAAGGAGGCACTTGCCACTCCAGGTGCAGGATGGTTGCTGTCAGTGGATTGGATGTTGCGCAGCGGTGGATCAGCGCATCACCAGGCCGTCTCCGAATGGCCACCAATCAGAGGTGCGCTGAGCCCCTCCAAGAAACTACAAATGCACCTTGAAACCAAACGGAAACCAACATCCTCCAATGGTAGACAGGTGCATTTTATTTAAATGCTGTGTGTGTATTTTATCCCACTAATGGGGCTTGCACTCTCAAGCAGGTAGTCATAAGGATGCAATCTGTTTTTAAGTAGCGCTGTTCCTTTCCTCGCCATGTACAGTGGGCTGGATGTGGTCATGGCAACTTTGCAGGAAGTAGTGCATAGGAAGGAACCAGGAGAGAGACGCATGCATTGTCCAGAAGATCACTTTTATTGAAGCAGCAAACTACAGCTTAAAGGGGATCCGAGCACCTCTCATGGGCATGCCTTTAAGACAGACGACTTCCAATAAAGTCGTGCTATGACCCCTCTGGAGGAGCCTCTTGCAATGGCCATGCGTGTCACTTCCTCTTCCTGCTTCATTCAGTGATGCACTTCTCTAACAGAGAAGACAGGGGTGACCCGGAAGTTAAATTTTAAATTGAAATCGAATGAAAACTATTTGGTGTAGAACGGTGATTCTTGCATCAAATGAAAGCGGAGAGCACAAGCTACAGAAAGGTATGGATCTTTAAGTACTTTGCAGTACTGGTTGGTTGGCATACCCAAGAGAGGTGTTCGGAGTCCCTTTAATTCCATGTATTGTGTTCATGCATATAGTGATGCGGAGTGTAAATTTCTCAAGAAATGGGAAGCAAAGCAAAAGCCAGACAGGCACTACGGCAGTTTCATGTCCAAACTTACGCTCGCTCACATGTTGGTCTGGGCATGGTTGGAGGACACCGGATAAATGACTAACAAGCCCCGCCCACAGATCCACAATCTGAGTTCTGCAGGCGTGGTGAGGTGTTTGGAGGGCGGAGCTTATAACACATTTACCCGTTGTCCCCGAGCACTCATCACACCCGCCAAGACCAACATGTGAGGAAGAGTCTGCTTGGACACGAAACTGCAGTAGTGCAGGTCTGACTTTCAGTATTAAAGAGACTCTGAAGTCTCCCGAAAATGAGGTTTTTACTTTACAAACCTCATTAACATTATTGCCCCTCTTAAAACGCCACAGAACCGCGGCTGAAAACCAGGCAAAATCCACGACTTTCTTGGTCATGGATTTTGCTGCCGCCTCTATGCACGTCAATCAGCGCACATCTCCGCCTTTCCCCCGCCCCTCTCAGTGAAGGAAGACTAAGAGGGGCGGGGGAGAGACGGTGATCCGGGCTCATTGACGCGCATAGAGGCGGAGCTGCACTGCCTCTATACGGAAGGAGCCCGCGATGTACCCCTGTGAGCTTGGGGTGATTGAGAGGGTTTTCATGGGGTGATTGAGAGGGTTTTCAGCTGCGGTTCTGTGGCGTTTTAAGAGGGGCAATAATGTCAATGAGGTTTTTAAAGTAAAATGCTTATTACCTCTGACTAATTTAGGCACATGCAACTTTTTTTTTTAATAACCGTATGCTAAAATCTTGATTGCTACCAATATCTTTTTAAGGTGAGCTTTTACGAATCTAGATCTTGCTGCTTTTTATGTAATTGTTTTCCATTTACCCTCGTTCATCTGTCGATTGTCACAGTCCGACGTCTCATGTGTTGTTCCTTGTCTGTGATACCATCTATGTAATACGTAGCTTCCTTGTGTGTTTCAGTGTTCACCTCTGTTAACAACCTCCCCCAGACACCATCTACGTACACCATAACTACATGTCGCACCCCACGCCCTCTGCAGGACATTACCGTTGTCACATCCAGGTGGGTTTATTACATTAGTCCTATGCATGTCAGCGGGTTTCATTTGTGCCACATCATACTACACATGTTCTCCATGTACTCTGCACTGGCTTCTGCTGTGTTACCGTAGAAATCACCCTTTAGTTGTACAATGCTTATATCTGTATGTTGGGCGTTCGTAGGCAAGGCTCAGCAGATCTGAAGCTCCACCCTCTTCATGAGGGTACTATGTAAACCTGCTCAGTCAGGGCTCAGGTAAAGTCTAAGGAACTTTCCTCTGGCCTGCTACATTTATGCACGCATCTGGGTCAGACAGCACAAGACAGGAGACTTGTACAGTGTTTCGTGGACAACAATTGCATGGTTTTGATTAAAACACCATGTAATATTGGGCTACTGGATTTGATTCAGTCTAGCCACACTGTTTGTGACAAGTTGTGCCTTTAATACGCTGGCAGGAAAATGAAATGTAAATGTGTAAGTTTACATTAAAAGCATTATGGTGCTTAAAATAGCTTAAAGTGATCAGTAATGCAATGTTGTGCCTTAATTAAAGTATCGATTACATCTCCTAACGCTGAATATGAAGAGGGAATGCCATTGAGTCATTTCTGCAACATAAACAATAGTTGGAGATACCGATTTATTTTAGAAGAGAAGCAAAATCTGTAATAAAGGATGCTGCATTATTTCATCAGTCTCTTATTTAAGTTATTTTAGGCATCTTAAAGTGAACCGGATGTGAAAGTAAGCGGATGAGATAAACAATTGGATCTGTCCTCCTATTCCCCCCTCCCCCAAAGAAATATTTAAATATATATGTGTATGTATATATATATATATATATATATATATATATATATATATACTTTTTTTTAATTATTATTTTTTTTATTTATTTTTTTAGCTATCTCGTGGTTTTATTTTATGTAGAAACATTTACAAAGGAGATTTACTGTTTTGTTGTTTCTGATTAATGGCAGTGTCTCAAGAATGCCAGTGTAAAAATAAATGAACTATTGACCTTTTTTATCTATCCCCTGCCCTCAGAACTTGTTCTGTGCCGGAAAGATTTTGGGCTGGTTCAGACAGATGACAGGGGGCATTCAGGCGGCTGGGAAGCCGCGGCGTCATGTGACATCTAGTTCGGGGGCGGCGGTACGGCGATTGTCGGCTTCGCGTAGCGATCAGAGTTTCTCGTCCCCGCAGGGGGACATGAAGCCGCGGCGGCTAGCCGGCCCTGGACACCGCATGCTGCTTCTAGGGCCAGCCGAAACGTTGCGTTAAATCGGGATCGGAACGCCGCGTTTGCACAATCGACTGCAATCGCCGGTAACCGCGCGATGCTAATTGCTCCCATTCACTTGAATGGGAGCGTTTAGCCAACGAGTCCAGAACGCTTGGCGGTAAACGCTGCCAAGCGTCCGTGTGAACCAGCCCTTTATGGCTGTAAATCCTTATCAGTGAGGGTTACAGACAGGGTACCAACAAGAGAGAACCTGTCACTTGCATGCCTGAAGATTAACTCTTCCAGGCAGGAAAATAATAAAATAAACACAGCCTAGTTATTAACTTGTTTGGCATAGTATATACCCATGTTTATCTCATCATGTGACATGTCACCTCGAATATAATTAAAAGGGTACCTGAAGTCACGTGACATGATGAGATAAACATGTCTATGTTCAGTTCCAAGCCTACATCATTCAAAAGTCCTCTCTCTGCTTCTTTGTGAAGTATCCAGAGTTGGAGTCTGTCTTCCTGGAAATCCTATCGGCCTTGGCCGCCTTCCGTTGCCATTACAAACTGGCTAAGTAAGTCCACTCAGGAGACCAAGTGTCTGGGGACAAGTTAAGCCTTGGACATCTCACAGAGAAGCAGAGTGGGAACAGCTCACAGCTATAATGGAGCAGTTAAAAAATGAGCACACATTTTCCTTGTTAAACCTGAGAATGTTCTTAAAGTGGATCTGGGATAAACTTTTACTCATTGCATAATTGTGTTCCTTTCATATACTTTGTATGGCATTCCTCAAGCCAAATACTTTTTTTGTTTTAATATTCTATTCAGAATGCCTTGGCATTTTCAGACAGTAGCAAGGGCTTATGGGAAGTCTGGGCAGGAGGAGGGGAAGGTGTTACTAGCCAGAGATTTCAGAGGCAGAGAGGAGGAGAGAGGAGGAGAGGGGACTGAATTTACACACAGGCAAGCTGATAGCATCTCCAGCCCTCAGCCTGTGATAAACAGAACATGGCTGCCCTCATTGTATCACAGGAATAAATAAGCATAAACTTTTGAAGCTGTTTGCAGCTAGATATGCTGTGTAAACTTTCTAAACTTTGGATAAGCTATATAGACATGTTACTTGTTATAGTTAGTTTTTAATCTCGGATCCGCTTTAAAGGGAATCTAAACTGAGAAGGATAAGAATTTTTCCTTTTAAAGTAATACCAGTTCCCTGACTCTCTTGCTGATCCTGTGTCTCTAATACTTTTAGCCACAGCCCCTCAACAAGCATGCAGATCAGGTGCTCTGATTGAAGTCAGACTGGATTAGCTGCATGCTTGTTTCAGGTGTGTGATTCAGCCACTTGCTGCAGTCAAAGAGATCAGGAGGACTGCCAGGCAACTGGTATTGTTTAAAATGAAACATCCATATCACTCTCAGTTAAGGTTCCCTTTAAAGTATGTGCAAGGCAACCAGCCACACAATTGTCAGAATTTCCAGATCTGTGTATACTGCGTCATGGCAGGGTCAGTCTTTCCCGTACCCTAGCGAGGTAACAGTAGCGCCAGAAAGTGGATGAAAATGTACGTAAAGCCAGAGTTGTGTGATGGACTTGCTGTAATATGTATTTGTCTGATTACCTGCTTTCTTTGCAGCTTGTGGTGTACGGGTAGCACTCACTGGCCTCAATTCTGATAGGGTTATCAAACAAATTACCTCATGTGAGGTAATTTACCTCATGAGGTAAGGACATTTAGCAATTCTGGTAGATTTTAGTCATGTTTTACCTCATGAGGTAATTTATGAGGTTATTTACCAAAAATAGCTATTCTTATGGAAATTAGGGGGTATGTTAGCACATCATTTACTGATCAGTTTAAGACCTGCCTGTACCTGGAGGCAAAGTCCATTTGTATGCATTTTGCAGTTTTTAGTGGCGTTCCTATTGCTGTTTTAGTGTCGTTCCTATTCAGGCTGTATAATAGAAAAGAATAGTAGAAGTAAAACTCCAAATATTTACTGGATTTTTTTTAAATAAGTTATGCCGATAAATATACTTTTCATAGGTTGCTACATAAACAAATACACCTCCCCCCCCCCCCCCCCAAAAAAAAAAATGTTTCAAAGACTTTCCTAACTTATGGAAGACAATTAAAGACTATTATCTATTTACTGCATGCTTACCACTGAAATACTTCATGTTTTACCTCACTTTATGCATTTACCTCATGTCTTACATCATGTTTGGAAATGGAGAAAAATCTTCCAGAATTGCTAATAAAAGAAGAAATTACCTCATGAGTTATTTTACCTACGAAAAACTATCTACCTCACATAGTTACCAGAATTGAGGCCAGTGTAATATATTATATGTGTCTGATTACCTGCTTTCTTTTCAGCTTGTGGTGTACGGGTAGCACTCGCTCACCTCTCCTCTCTGCCTCATGCACTTTGCTTGCATCCCTCACTCACGTTTACATTTTCCATCCTCACGGTTCTAGGCACATCAAGTCCTGGTGGAAGCGCCTTTTCCAATGCTTGACTTACTGAGAGGCGTCTGAGCGCAGGGCCCGCCTCCACAGCAAGGCTACAGGTAGCTCAGCCAGCAGTGACCTACGCATTTCTTATGGGACTCTCAGTGACCACTGAGTTCAATATGAAGATGACTCCCAATCTTATAGCATTCTGCCCCCTGGTGTATGGTTTCATAGGTTAATGGTGGCTCTCTAACCTCGTACTCAATGAGTTGTGTCCATTGCTCATTTATACCTTTATTTTCAGATAGAATATCTTGAAACAATACTTTTTTTTAATGGAGAGCCAGCTGTATCTCCTATAAATTATTACTGATCATTTGCATTGCTAACAATTCCCGCTCGTTTTTACTGTTCTTCAAAGACTTTACTAGATTCCCAAGGCCAGTGTCTTCCACTTGGAGACCTTACAGAAGTGTAATTTGATTGGCTGGGCCAGATCACATGGGGTGTCTTAGTTCTCCGGCTGACTGGTTCCTCCTATTTACACATTTATAACGTACATTTGAAGAGATGGTACAGAATTGCAATGCCTTCATTGGCGTTGAGCACCTGATGGAGTAACGGACGAGGTCTTTGGTCACTGAGGTGTTCTCAGGTTACTGCAGATTAGTGGTAGGAATTATCAGGGTTCAGTTACTGCACAACACTGACCAGATACGACCTTTTAAGCCTACAAATCCTGGTCCAGTCTCTTTATTTGTAATGAGTTCTTCAACCAGCTGAACTTACATGCTGTTGCCATATGTGTAGTCTCTTCATACTAGCTCCTTTTTAAAAAAAAAAATCTATCCACCAACTTTGGATGTATGATTTGTGTCCATTATGTATAGTAAGGGGTTGATTAATAGAAGGTTTCTTGTGGATTTTCTCCTTACCTGTTTCTCACTTTATTTTAGCTCTTTCCAAGTAAAAAAAAACCCTCACTATGGCCTCAATTCACTAAGATCATGCTGGAGATAAGGCAAGAGAAAACTTACCTCCACACATCGAACTTGCCTTATTAAGGTGGAGAGATAAGTTTTCACAGTAAGGCCCATATGCAATTCACTTTTTCACCTGACTTTTCTCCTAGGAGATAATTTTTCATCTTCAAATTAAAATAAATTTCTAGCACTTTTCAACTAAAAAAGTACCAAAAAGTAAATGAAAAAGTACTATCAAAATTATTTTGAGCATTTTCTTGCTTTCTGATGGCTTAAAATGCATTTTATTGACAAATGTAAAAATATCACCCAGGAGAAAACTCAGGTGAAAAAATTAGTTGCATATGGACCTGAGAGCGTTAACTTATCACTTCAGTCCTTAAGTTACCTCCTCTGTAGTTATGTTCACATGGAGTTAATTAACAGCCTGTCTTTAACTTTATAATTCTGAAGTTATTTTAAGGATTGAAGAGTTAACTTTAGAGATCTCTCCTTCCTTAACCCTCCTGGCGGTTTGTCAAAATCCGCCAGGGGGCAGCAAATAGGTTTTTTAAAAAAAAAAATTTTTTTCATGTAGCGAGACGAGGTCTCGCTACATGATAGCCGCTGCTGAGCGGCATCCCCCCAGCCCCTCCGATCGCCGCCGGCGATCGGAGATCAGGAGATCCCGTTCAAAGAACGGGATCTCCTGGAGTGCTTCCCCCGTCATGGCGACGGGGCGGGATGACGTCATCGACGTCGTGACGTCAAAGGGGACTCCGATCCACCCCACGGCGCTGCCTGGCACTGATTGGCCAGGCAGCGCACGGGGTCTAGGGGGGGGGGGGGGCGGCTGCGGCGACGCGTATAGCGGCGGATCGGCGGGTAGCGGCGGCGATCGGGCACTGCACGCAGCTAGCAAAGTGCTAGCTGCGTGCAGCAAAAAAAAATTATGCAAATCGGCCCAGCGGGGCCTGAGCGGTGCCTCCCGGCGGCATAGCCCGTGCTCAGCACGGGCTTACCGCCAGGGAGGTTAAAGACAGAAGAGTTAACTTTAGGGTTGCCTGAGGTAAAATGTTTCCTGAATACTACATGCCTTATCGCCATGGTAACAACTCTAGTAAGGTTAAGAGATAACCTTAGTGAATTGAGTCCAATATGTTGTCCCTGATCACCTTAAAGGACGATTGAAGTGAGAGGTATACGGATGCTGTCATGCCATATTTATTACCTTTTAAACAATATTAGTTGCCTGGCAGTCCTGTTGATCTCTTTGGCTGCAGTAGTATCTGGATCACACACCTGAAACAAGCATGCAGCTAATCCAGTCAGACTTCAGTCAGAAACAACTGATCTGCATGCTTGTTCAGCGTTTGTGGCTAAGAGTGTTTGAAACAAAGGATCAGCAGGACAGCCAGGCAATCTGCATTGTTTAAACTCCATATCCCTTTCATTTCAGGTGTCCATAAAGTGATATGGAAACGGCCATATTTATTTCCTTCTAGCCCAAGCTGATACCATGGCTACCTGTCAAATTCTGAACATTTCTAGTCTAGAACAATAAATACCTTGACAGCAAGTGCAGCAATAAAGACACAAGGTAGATAATAAATATACATAACATAACATAAGTTGATGACCTACAGTAATTCACCCTCAGTATTCACTTGGCTTGAAGTGGGATTGGCAACTTGGATGCTTACAGTGTTATCACTGTAAGATCTCATTATCAAAGTCATTCAGGCCTAAAGGCAACCCTTTTTATTTACGCGTTACAGCATAAAGATATTGTGACCAGGCTCAAAGGTTATGATGCGGTAAATGAATCACCAATCTGTGCATTGTAACTGAATCCTGACCAGTAGTGACAGAGAACTCTATATCTGATTAACTCCTAACTGCTTCCATGGACTCTTGCATGTGCTAACCCAACAACCCTTAACTTCATCGCTGCAAGGACATCGTGGCTCTATTCACTGGTCTAACAGGGGTTACAGGCTAGGTTCACATTGCACGCATCCGCTCCTGCGCTGCCTTCCGCTCCGTAAAGTGGAGCGGAAGGATCGTGCAGGTCGGGAACGTCCGCTCCGACGAGCGGAACGCAGGGAGCGGAACTGAGCGGAACGTAGCAATATGAACTTGCTTCCGCTGCTGCGTTCTGCTCATCGAAGCGGAATGTAAGCTATTTTAGGCTCAATGTGAACTGAGCCTCGGGATAAGGGCCTGTACACAGGGGCGTAACAATAGACCCTGCCAGGGATGCAGCCGCAGGGGGACCCAAAAGCTGCAGGGGGCCCCGTGGGGGGGGGGGGGGGGGGGAGTTTCTCTTCTCTATCCTGAGAGACTGACAACTAAGGGAACAGTGAGACAGTGATCTCTGCACAATTGTTCTTATGACTGCATCTGCTCAGCCACTGATAAGGAATCATACAAAGTTTTGTAGACAGTACCTATTCAGTGTGCAGCAGGCTTTTGTGTACAGCATCCTGTCCCCAGCCTCTCCTCCTCCTCCCCAAGTGCTCCGTACTGTAGCGATGCTGAAGAAGTCTGCAGACCCAGTTCTGTTCCATCAGAGATGGACAGAGTGAGTGTAATAAGCTGAGGCTGGGAGCACACTCATCTGTTGGTTTTTTTGCGTATGTTTTCTGCACACCATGTGTGTCTGTATGTGTGAAAACATGCATGTTTTATCACAGAAACGAATGTAATTGATAGAGAAAATGCCTGCAGTGCTTCACTGCTGTTGTTTTTTATCTGCATGGGGAAAACACATTCAAGTGTGCACTAGCCAATGGAATAACATTGGTTCTCAGTTTACATCTGCAGAAAGTGGAGGGAGGGGCCCCATCTAAAGTTTCTGCAGGAGGGCCCAGTGATTTCTAGTTACGCCCCTGCCTGTACACAGGGCTGGATTTGTACTCTTTACCGCCCAGGCCACTGTCACCAGCCCCCTCCCCCCCCCCTTCGGTATAGGTAGCCAGATGACCCCTCCCTCTTCCCTCCAGTATAGGTCACCAGATGACTCCCATAATCCCTCTTTTTCCCACCCCCCTTCAGTATAGGTAGCCAGCTCACCATCACACCGCAGCAGCCATCAGTGTCACTCATTTCTCCGCTTGTCTCCAGTGCAGAAGCTTCCTCTTCCTTTCCGTCTGCAATGCTGCCCAAGTCCATAGCCGCCGGGCACAAGGCAAATGTGCACAGAGAGCAAGGTGACCTGCTGCTTAGGCGGCTGGCAGCAGAGTACCGTGATCAGGGCTGCCTGATCCCCCTGCATTGCAGCATTTACAAGCTTGCACCAGTTTAGCCTGCTGTTTTGGTGCCCTTGCTCCTGTGGGGCCCTAGGCCATGCCCTAGGCGGCCTTGCCCTAAATCCGGCCCTGCCTGTACACACTGGCTGTGCTACGACTTTAGAATCACATGTGTTGCGATGCAATTTGTCAATCGCCTCAGTAAAATGGCAATCGCATTGCAAACACACAAAAATCAAACACAAAAAACACACAAAAGTAGAATTTTGATTAGAAAACGTGATTGCATTGCGTTTGCAATTGTCCATTTTCAATGTGTACAGGCCCCAGGTGCCCTACGGGAAATGGACACATATAACATCAAGGCTGCACAAAGAAAGTGAAAGGATATGACTGATCCCTATCAAAAGTTTGGAACTCCACTCCCTGCCTGCCTGTTGTTCCCCCCCCCCCCCTCCTTATCAGCAGCCTATACAGCTGCAAACTGGCATTCCTGCTCCTGCAGTGCACTGCTCTGGCAGTACCCCATACTTATCCCGTCTCCCTGCACCCCTCTATCTCCTGCTCTACCTTTCACAGTGTGTCAATAAAGCTGGTCGTAAACCAGTTAGACACAAAATCTATAAACTTTTAGAATAAAGCAAAAAGCTAATTAAAGAGACTCTGAAGCAAAAAAAAATGTATGATAGAATTGGTTGTGTAGTACGGATAATTACTAGAACATTAGTAGCAAAGAAAATAATCTCAAATTTTTATTTTCAGTTACCGTATATAGTGTTTTTTATAACATTGCATCATTCTCTAATATTTGCAGTTTACACACTACTCCGCATTCTAAATGATTTTACAGAGCAGGCCCGTGAACAATTGATCTGTCCTCTGCAGAGAACATAAAATACAGTGTCTGACAGTTGAGATAACAAGCTTCAGAAGACAGACCTCTCTGCGACTTTGAAAATCGTGGAGCTCAATGGCACTTTTGCATAGATAACTGGAGTTTCTTAACGCTTCCTGTACTGTAAACAATATTAGACTTATGTCTCTGCTCCTAATGTTCTATTTCTTAGCTGTACTATACCTACAAATCATTCTATCATAATTTATTTTTTCGCTTCAGTGTCTCTTTAAAAACCAGCTCCTCTATTTATTTTTACAGAAATACCCCTCAACACTTCAATGAGAACGCTGATAATATTTTTGATAGCAGGCAGGGGATCAACAGCAGTTGGACATCGGGCGCCTTTGTACACACACCTAAATATCTACTGAGGTGGTTATCAGCCACTTCCGCTCACTTGAGTTAGGCTTGTGCAATGCCTTTAAAGGATACCCAAAGTGACATGTGACATGATGAGATAGACATGTGTATGTACAGTGCCAAGCACACAAATAACTATGATGTGTTCCTTTTTTTCTCTCTCTGTCTGAAAGAGTTAATAATCAGGTATGTAAGTGGCTGACTCAGTCCTGACTCAGACAGGAAGTGACTACAGTGTGACCCTCACTGATAAGAAATTCCAACTATAAAACACTTTCTTAGCAGAAAATGGCTTTTGAGAGTAAGACAGATAAAAAGGGGAATTTCTCATCAGTGAGGGTCACACTGTAGTCACTTCCAGTCTGAGTCAGGACTGAGTCAGCCACTTACATACCTGATATTTCACTCTTTCAGACATAGAAAGGAAAAAAGGAACACAGCATAGTTATTTGTGTGCTAGGCACTGTACATACACACGTCTATCTCATCATGTCACATGTCACTTCGGGTATCCTTTAATGTTGTCAGGAAGCAGACTGCAAGTGCTGATACTTTATACAGATCATTAGTACATAAGTAGCTGACACACATAAGATGGGATAACGGGAGGATGCAGTGAGCAAGGAGAGGCATATGTAAAAAATAAGCAAGGAATCGCATATTATTTATTATTTATAAAGCGTCGGCATCATTAGCATCTACAGAGTATACCTATTCATGTCACTAACTGTCCCTAGCAGGATTTCACAATCTAATACCTGCCATGGGTATATGTCCATTGTAGCCTAGGGTCAGTTTTAGGAAGGGGGGGGGGGGGGGTCAGCCAATTAACTTTTCTGTATGTTTTTTGGAATGTGGGGGAGGGGGGACTGGAGTGCCCGGAGGAAACCCGCACAGACACCGGGAGAACATACAAGCTACATGCAGATAGTGCCCTGTCTGGGATTCAAACCTGGAGTAGCCACTATGCCACCATGGTGCCCGCCATATGTACATAATAAGCAGCTGGAGCTTCTCCAATTTCTTCCAACAAGAAACAGATTAAGTAATGCACCATTATTGCATTATTGGTGTGGCATTTCAGGGCTGATTTTGTATATTTGGTCATTTTAATATCCTGTAAACAATGGCTAATGTTGTTTTTATAGACCTACTTACTTACTTACTGTACATGAATTCACAGAGACCAGTGAGTGAATGCCAAATGCTCCTAGCTGTGTCACTGATGCATACACCCTCTTATCATGCTTACGCAGCTCAGCTTATTTTCTTTTTCTTTTCTTTTCCTTTCATGAAACAATGTACTATGTCATCTACATTTAAAGTTACATTATATCATCTGGCATACAGGGCAAGGGAAGTAGATGTAGAAAAGCGATAGGGGGGGAGATAAAGTGGTGTTTCCCAAAGCAACCAACCAGGTCCCAGCAAACAAACAAGCATCCTATTGGTTGCTGTGGTAGGCACCTCCCTAAGGGCCCTTTTCCACTAGCAATCGCTAGCGTTCACGCTGAACGCTAGCGATTGCTGAATCGCAAAAGGTAAAAAATTCCCTGCGATTTCCTGACGTTTGCGATCGCGATTTTGCTATGCTATGCGCTGCATAGCAAAATCGTGGCAATAATCGCTCCGCCGTGCGATCGCGATCAGGTAAAAAACGAAACGCGGTAGTGGAAATGACCTACCGCGATTCCTATGTTAAAAGCAAACTGTAGCGATTTGAAAAATCACCAGCGGTTTGCGGTTTTGCGATTCAGCCATCGCAAACGCTGTAGTGGAAAAGGGCCCTAAGGTTGTATACACACATCCAATCAATGGCGAAGTCTACCACCACCATGTAGCATGAGGGCCAACAGATAAAATTCTCTGTACAGATTGTATAGGCACGCTTTCATACTACATGGAAGTGGTGAAATTGGCCAATTAAAATTGGATGTGTGGACCAGGCTTAATGCCCTGTATATCTAAAGGCAGAAACGTTATTTATGACTGATGACGAGAATCAACTGGCATAATAGAAATAACAGTCTAATATTTAAAAAGAATGTTGTTGACTATATGAGTGTTTTACAATCTCTAATTTCTTGGTATGACATGAATATCTTTACTTTTGTTTCCCTGTTCAGTCTTCGTAATCCAGCCCTTTCCTCGTGTGGAAGCTTTGAGAGCTTAAGCTCGCTCTGTCTAGAACCTTATCAGGGCCAACCAGTAAGCTCTGCCACACCAAGCCATGACCAGCCCAGCTCTGGACGCAACACTCCCTTGGGACTCGTTACGCTTCTAAAAGAGCATGGCATATCCGCCTCCACTGATGCAAAGAAGGTGACCTCGACAGAAGGTGAACCTACGCCCCCTGCTCCTAGTGCACACCCTTCTATTTTCCAGTTGGGTTGGAGTAGGACTGTGATGAGTCTTGGTTTTGGAAGATCAGTTATGGACAGTGGTTCAGCGACTAAGACATCAGACTCTGCTCCAGCCCAGAAAAGCATCTTCAGCCTGAACTTGGTGGGACAGCTAAGGAGGCTTGGTTTGAATAGGGTGGTGGAAAGGAGCATTGCTTCTTTCCAAGGGACAACAGAAGCCAAAAACCCTCCAAGCTGAATTCAGAGCATTCAACTAGGAAGGAAGCAAAACTTTGCACTGAGTTGACCTATCTTGCAAGACTTCCGAGGCTGATACGATCTTGCGTATAAGGACTATACGGACTCATACCTTCACATACATGCTCTTTTGAAGGAACTGATGATACAAGGAAAGACTTTCTCCTCAGGCAGCGGAATGTACAGCAGCTTAGAACTGCACGCCATTCCATGATTGTTACAAGAGAAATCTTGTATGGTCATTGACCACTGTGTATTAGGCAGGAAAAGTGGTGGTTATGTTGAAGTAACCACAGGTGCACACAACCACTCCACCAGATAAAATCTAACCAACAGGCCATCTCCTGGACAATGTTCTGCTTCTTATGGAGATAAGCCACTTTCTTGTGCGTTGTCTTGTGTCCAGTGGATGAGCGTGTCAGATGGAACAATGATCTTAAAGGATACCCGAAGTGACATGTGACATGATGAGATAGACATGGGTATGTACAGTGCCAAGCACACAAATACCTATGCTGTGTTCCTTTTTTCTTTCTCTGCCTGAAATAGTTAAATATCATGTATGTAAGTGGCTGACTCAGTCCTGACTCAGGCAGGAAGTGACTACAGTGTGACCCTCACTGATAAGAAATTCAAACTATAAACACTTTCCTAGCAGAAAATGGCCTCTGAGAGCAAGAAAGAGATAAAAAGGGGAATTTCTTATCAGTGAGGGTCACACTGCAGTCACTTCCTGTCAGAACTGAGTCAGCCACTTACATACCTGATATTTAACTCTTTCAGGCAGAGAATGAAAAAAAGGAACACAGCATAGTTATTTGTGTGCTAGGCACTGTACATACCCATGTCTATCTCATTATGTCACTTCGGGTATCCTTTAAAAGATGCTCAGTGAGATGCTAATGATTTTGGGTTGATGCATATGTTATGTCGATTTTATGCAAATATATGGACCACAGGGGCGTAACTAAAAATCACGGGGCGCCCCAGCAAAACGTTGATGTTCACAACCCTTCCCTTGTCTGAGCCCATCTTACATGTGGCCATCAGGATCTTCACACTCATAACATGTAGCCACAAAAACACCTGATCTGGAGTATTCAAGGAAGGGAAGGTTAGTAGTTGGGGCCCCCAACACCTCCGGGCCTCCTGCAGTCGCAGTGGCTGCTTCCCCCTAGTTACGCCCCTGACATGGATAAATTAAAATGATCAGGTGCTGCATTGGATCCTGTTTTAAGCTGCAGAGAAGGAACATACATCTTCCTGAAATTATTAGACTCATTGAGCACCTCTACAGGAATACTTTTAGGACTTGACTGTCCCTCAGGTAGAATGAGATGCCCTTTTTTTTAGTGGTTATCTTAAAGTCCTGCTATGGGCACAAATGTTCATTAGTCCTGTGTGGTTGCACTCATTGGCAGAACTTGTGTTATCAGTATAAACTACTTGAGTTGTCCGTAAAAGAACCTGGACAGGAAGCTTAGTGCCAGCCAGTTTCTGTCCTACAGACTTCCATAGCTCAAGCGTCTCACAAGAGCTTGGTCTGTGCCCCGCCCCCTTTGCAGAATTGACAGCATGATAGTACCACGTCGGTCAGCAATGATTCTCATAAAACCGGAGTTATTTCATAGAAATAACAGAAAACGACAAAATTCTGATGCTGAAGCCTCTTTCGAGGAAAAAAGTCGCATCGGGACACGCTGCTTACTAAATAATCATACGGGTGTTTAGACAGGTGGCCTGGAGGTAGGCCTTTATTAGCCTGGATATTGCATTGAGATGCATAGATTCTAAAATATTTTTTTAGCTTTCGGTTGCTGTTTTATTAATTGCAAAGAAAACACATTAAGTCCAAAATTCTCAGGTTCTGTGTTCCTGTATTCAAAACATGTTTTTTTTCACCAGATCTAATGTGCTAGTTCCTCATATAGACACAAGTGTCTATCACATACTTGCCTTTCATTAGAACAGTGCTGTCCAACTTCGTGGACATGGAGGGCGAAGTCTTGGTCTGGAGGGGACTGAGCAGCATTCTCCTAGTTTTGGGGGCAGAGCAGAGAGAAACAGGTGGAGTGGCAGAAGTAGTGAGAGAAGGGGGAGTGACACGGCAAACGAGCCACGACAGGAGCTCTCGAGGGATGGAAGCGCACCATTTGGACAGCCCTGCATTACAATAAATGACTTGTGGGTGGCTGGATCCCCCCTATCCCTGGCTAGGAGCTCGTCCTGTTCCTCTATGAATGGGTAGCCTAACCTGGTGCATGCCAGAGACTATTTACCGTAAGGGGGAATTTCGCTTGGGTTCAGAAAAAGGCTATCGATTCAGCTCAGCTCCAGATATAACAAAGGTCACCGGCAAACATTATTTCTGCTTACCTTTCTGTGCATATAAAACACATCTATTTCACAGTATTCAGGAAATCGGTGGATTAGGGTAGGTGTTGAAAAATGAGTTGCAAAGCCTTCTGCACTTTTCTGAAAATTATTTACAAAGCAAGGTGGCAGTTTCTGGTCACCCTGTACCCTGTTTGGCCTGGTGCACACCAAAAACCGCTAGCAGATCCGCAAAATGGTAGCAGATTTTGAAACGCTTTTTCTTCTTTTTCTGTAGCGTTTCAGCTAGCATTTTGCGGTTTTGTGAAGCGTTTTTGGTGTAGTAGATTTCATGTATTGTTACAGTAAAGCTGTTACTGAACAGCTACTGTAACAAAAAACGCCTGGCAAACCGCTCTGAAGTGCCGTTTTTCAGAGCGGTTTGCGTTTTTCCTATACTTAACATTGAGGCAGAAATGCATCTGCATTCCAAAATCTGCAGCAGCCCGGGAGTATGGGTTTCTGCAAAACGCCTCCTGCTCTGGTGTGCACCAGCCCATTGAAATACATTACCCAAGCGGATCCGCACCCGCAAGCGGATCGCAAACCGCAGCAGAACCGCTCTGGTGTGCACTAGGCCTTTAAAAGGAACAGAGGCCTAGACTGTACCTGTTTTAATATTCAAGCCATGAAGTTCCATGGGCAGCAAGTGAGAGAGAATCTCTCCAATGGAGACACTGACGGTAATAAAAACCTACCTACGTTTGTAACCACTTTCCATATTACCTAAAACTAAAATGTAAACAAAATAAACGGAATTCCATTTTTAATGATACAGTATTTGCTAGTTTGGGGAAGCTAGTTGTTTACGTTGCACTAGACACAAATTTAGTCTCACATTCTAGTACATCAGTAGCATGAATTGCTTGGCAGTCAGTACTCTAAACCTGGTACCGTTGCCATGGCTTCAAAGAAGAGCTTGCTGTCAGTTTTGGAATTCGTTAGCTGGCTGCAGACTGAAATGGAACGATCATTTTCAATAGCCTTAAAATTGTGCATCACTGATGAACATTTTATAGCAGTTTTACAATGAAAGTAGTATTTCTCCGGTCTCCTAAGCAGTTTCTTTCAAACCCAGAATATTTTATTGATTGAAATCTGCCTAGTATGATTCGTACTGCAGAGGTCATTGTACATTTTGCTCATGTCACTCTCCTCTGAATTTTAACGTTTTAATTATCCCCAATTATTTAATCTGATAAATGAGTAAAAATTACCATGCCTAAATTCTATTATGTAAAGAAGAGCTATCTGTCATTGGAGCGAACCCATGTCCTAGGGTTTATGGAGTGACACTACAGCATGAGCCGTCAGTTGTGCCCGCCCCCTCCTGACTCACTAAGCTGCTTCCATTGAACACTCTATCTAGTTGCAATATTGATGACCGGATTGGTGGGCGCTGGTTTAGTTGGCCAGTGGGAGCTGCTTAGTGAGAGAAGAAGGGCGGGTACAAATGTAAAAGTCAGATGTCTGTACATTGTTATATCTGTGTGCTAACCTTTAATCTCCCATGTGCAGGTGCTTTCTGTGCCCGCGGCCCTTGTTCCCTGGTGGGTTGCTCTTTGAATGTGTGGACTATCTACCTGTGACGTTATATTGCACAGACCCACCAGAGTTGCAGGGCTGCTGCTACAGTATCTTATGTATTTTCAGTGGGGCCTGTGGTTAGGGGCTTCAGTAAAATGGTGCGGCTTGTATTGATCTATGCATATTTTTGCTTGTATGAACTGTACATGGTCAGTGCAAACACACTTGCCAGACTCGTCAATGATTTGCCCGAAGAATCTTATGTTTTCATCTTGAACGTTATAACTGAAGTGATGTGTCTGGGGAACTATATTTGTTCATGTCAGTCATTCTTGGTGCTTCCTGGTTCTACCGGATAAGTGTGGTTTTCATGTAAAGTAATAGATAATCGTTCAGTACTGAAGTGAACATATACTTAAAGGGAACCTTAACTCCCCCAAAAAATGACTTTTACTTACCTGGGGCATCTACCAGCCCCCTGCAGCCATCCTGTGCCCTCTTAGTCACTCACTGCTGCTCCAGTCCCCCGCCACCAGCTAGTCTTGCTTCTACCAGCCCCCTGCAGCCATCCTGTGCCCTCGTAGTCACTCACTGCTGCTCCAGTCCCCCGCCACCAGCTAGTTCTGCTTCTACCAGCCCCCTGCAGCCATCCTGTGCCCTCGCAGCCACTCACTAATCCTCCGGTCCCCCGCTGCCAGCTAGTTTTGTTTTTTGCCGACTGGGAGTCAGCCGGCCGCCATGCGTACGTTTTTCCGCATTCTCGCTGGTGCAGGAAGCTATTGCAGACATTAACAAGTACATTTTTACGCATTATGGTTGTAATGCGTAAAATTTTACGTATTACACCCGTAACGCGTAAAAATGTACTTGTTGTCTGCAATAGCTTCCTGCACCAGCGGGAATGCGAAAAAACGTACGCATGACGGCCGGCCGACTCCCAGTCGGCAAAAAGTGAAACTAGCTGGCAGCGAGGGACCAGAGGAGCCATGAGCGACTGCGAGGGCACAGGATGGCTGCAGGGGGCTGGTAGATGCCCCAGGTAAGTGAAACTAATTTTTTTTTTAGAGTTAAAGTTCCCTTTAAATAAGTCAGATACTCACCTCTGGAGATGGACCGCTCTTGATCTCATAGACCCTTCCTGGTCCTCTCTATCCTTTGGCGAGTATCTGACTATCACAAGTTATGTGACATAGTGCAAACGAACCTACTGAAAAAATGCTTCATCCTTGTTTAATACTGCCATCTATAGGTGGAAAAGGTGTACCACAAACACAAACCCTGTTCTTTACGATTATCTAAAGCAGTGGTCCTCAAAGTACGGCCCGCGGGCCGAATGTGCCCAAAAGCCCCCCTGGGGCTTTTTCACTGGCCCACAAACACAAAAATGTATAACTTCGATATGGCCCACCGCACCTTTAAATATCAGCTGTCCGCATATAGAATAGCAGTTTTGGCACCGCCCATCCACGTACTGTAGAGACCAGCGAGCAGTCATTCACTGGCTTGTGATCCAATTCTGCTTCAGGTGACACTGCTGTCCAACTAGACAGCAGGTTGTCACCTGGGTATGCTTCACTGTCTGGTGCACAAAGACTTTCTTCGGGCTCCGCATGACTGAATGGCTGCTGCTGGGAGGTCTCCTCCGGGCATCCTTGGGGGTAATCAATACCTAGATTTTAACATAATTTTATATATGTTCCGGCCCCCCAACAGTCTGAAGTATGCTGCTGTGAAGCAGCCTCTGGGAGCAGGAAAACATTGCACACGCTCCTGCATATGGTTTTCATGAGTGAATGGGGAGGTGTCTTTGCTAATTGGCTGCACTTGCAGTTGAGTAAAGGGAGGGGCCCCTAAAGCCTCTGGACCCCCCTGCAATGGCAGAGGTCGCAGGGGTGATTGCTACGCCCATGCAGATAGCAGATAGTATGTTAGTTGTTAGAAATAACACATTGTAGACAAAAAGGGCTACTCACAAAGGTAGGTTGCAAGGGGCAATCAACCACTTGAGGCAGGTGGAGACAACCCAACTCCACCTGAGGTGTCTAGACTGGATATGGTCGCTCTCCTCGGTAGAAAAAAACTGGCTTTCACGTTGGTTTACACCATGTGAGGCCAGAACTGACTCCTCCAACAGCAGTATGTTGGGGGTACGTGTGCACAAAAAGGGTAAAGAGGTGCCCAGGCATGAATAAAATGGAGTAAGGGCTGGTTCACACGGGCGTCTGCTGAGCTTTTGCTTGGCATTGCATTCAAACGCCAGCGTTTAAACGCCAGCGTTTAAAAGCTAGCTTTTGAAAGCTTTTGAAAAGCGTTGAAGGCTAGCAGTTCTGGTCTCTGCTATTGTTTCCTCGCGTTTACTGCCTCTGAAAGCAGCATGTTGCTTTTGAGACTAGACGCAACGCTGGGATCTACTGCCAGGCTTTCATGAAAGCCTGCAAAAGCCAGCTCTAAACGCTCCCATTCGCTTGCATGGGATGGCAGTAGATCCCAAAAAACGCTGCGTCTGAAACGCTGCGTTAAACGCCACAAAAACGCCTGTCTGAACCAGCCCTTAAACTCTAAAATAAAAATGAAAAAGGGTGAGGTGCATTATCTCAATGACGACAGTTTCATAAGACAAAAAGAGTTACGGCTATAGCGGCGCACAGTGAGTAACTTTGGCCCCATCAGAAGTTACTTTTAAAACACTGTAATTCGGCCGTCGGCAATAGCTGGTAGTCAGATGACCTCATTACCCAGCATCCATGTTGACCTGGAGAGGGAATAGTAATTGGCGCCACCCTGACTAGTGCAGGAGCAGGATAAGCCGTATATCAGCTGTATCCTACGCCCACGTCTCCCGCTGGCGATTTCATCCGTTCGCTGTCCTAGCACCTTAGACTCCGCCCTCCAGGAACCTACAAACCCCCACCAAACTGCACTGCAAGTGTGCTGGCTGTCTCTTCTCCCTTACTTCCCTTGCCCATTATTATACATAGCTACAGGTGTCCTTTAGTATTGGGTAGCTAGAACTACTCTCAGTATTAAGTAGCTAGAGAAGTCCCTGACTGAAGGGAGATCCCGTCAGTGAAATACTGAGTGAGTAACCCATCATTTACACTCTCATTAGGACTCTGCATAGGGAAGGAGGGAGCGAGGCGCTTGGGGAGAGGAGTGAGCCGCCTTTCCATCCCTAGGCGCCTGTAGGCACGTGCCTACAGTGCCTTATGGTAAATCTGGCCCTGGAGTTTGGGCTACGCACTTTGGGGGTAGGGTTGTGTTTCAGGTTTGAAGTGCAGCTTTATTCAGCTGTGGCATTTCTCCTCCTCCTCCCTTATTTTCACCAAGCTGTACCCATAACCTCATCATAAACTCTAACATCGACCACCCATAAAGTGGACCTCCACTGTAAATTCCAAAGTAAAAAAAAGGCCAGAGTGACACTCCACCCCCGCCCCCTTTTTTTTTTTTTACCCAATACAGCAACGGCTTATTATGTCGGGGAAGAAGAGAACGGTTGGCTCAGTGGCACAGGTAGAAGCAGATTACCAATCAGGCCACACTATGAGGCTCCTCCCACCCACATATGACACAATCTCTTAGCACACTTTCCAAAAGCAGGAAACTGCTGTGGTAGTTTCTCAGGAAGAGGGAGTGGCTAACCAACAATTCCTGTATTTTATTACATGAAAGGGCAGTTTTTAGAATTTTTTATTTTAGTTATAACTTCTGTTGCCTGCGCTGATAGTGTGAGTTTTGTTTTTACGCCGGAGGTCTGCTTTAACAAAACTCCATTTCCTCCAAATGCCTCTTTCTAATGCCTAACCATTACCTGCCAACCCTAATTAATAAATCTACCCTTCCTTCCCTACCCTAACTTATACTTGCCTCTCACCATCTTCATCCAGGTCTTGTGCTTCAGTACAGGTGCCCACTGACCATCCTCTGCTGTAAGTTTCTCAGGCAAAGCCAAACTACACAAAGTACCGGTAGCAGCACCAAGTTCCCAATTGGCACTGCCTAGCCCTCCGCATAGCCAAAGCAGGTCATTTAGCTCAGCAGCAATACCAAAACCAGCGCCAAAACCATCTGCTTCATATATCGGACCATAGTGAAGCTGCGTAGAGTTCAGTAAATTAGTAGTTATTCATTTGCTGCCATTTGCACACACCAATTTTATTCAGATTGTTCTTAAATTATATATCTATAAAATGTTTCACTTTAGGAATTTGCATGCAATCATCACTATGGTCTGAAGTTAGAAACCACTGCTGCTTCATACCAGACAATTCAAAATACAGCCAGGTCTGGCTTGCTGAATCCGTTCTGTCCTTTGTCCTGAAGATGCCTTAGTGAGCTGAGCCCATACACTTGTATTGTGGGTGGCTCTGATTGTGTGGGGTACCCCCAGATTGCTTACGATAGAGATTTGTATGACCTGGGCCTTATACACCTGTAATGGTGACCCTGCGAGACATTGGTAATGTTCTGTACATACTGAGATGTAAATTTCATGATAATGGAAATATTCTGCACTGATTTGACCTGTTCAATAAACAGATGATATGTTGTCATGGTGATTGTGTGATGTCATAATGACGGGACAAGTGGAGATTGTGGCTATGAAATAAAGCTATTAGGAGTCCAAGCAAACATGGAGTTCTGCAACAGTAAAAAAGCAACACCATTAATGGCCTCAATTCACTAAGCAGTTTAGACTAGTCTAATGATGGTTTTTAGTCTACTGATGGTTTGGTCAGTTGCATCAAAGGGGAATTCACTATTACCAAATGTTTTAGACCTGTTTTTAGACCTGGTTTAAGCCATTTGGTAATTAGGTGGGTAAAGCAGGGGAAACGATCAAAAGATGCAATTCACAAACCAGTAGCTATGACTGACATCCTTTTTTTCTGAGCTCTCCTCTGCATACAATTAAACTCCTGCATAATTCATTCAAAAGGTTCCATCCTCATATCTAAAATACCTCATAGAATTACTTTACCGACAGAAATCCGCTGGTCTAATCTCTGTCAGAAAAAGTGGGCGTGGTTACTGTGACGCTCACATGGTTCCCAAGAAAACTGTGCTTGCGCCATTTAGTTTCAAAGTATTTTATTAGAGAATTCCAACAAAAAACTTACAGCTTTTAGATAATCCCTTAACAAAGGGTGTTATTCATTCAGTCAACATAACATACAAGAAAATAAATAAACAGAAACCAAACATGCAGGTCAATTTAGCATTCAAAAATGGGGGACAACCATATGGGTGGGCATAGCCCTTAGGAGAGAGCGCAGGACCGCAATCCCAAAGACGTAGAGGCTGAGAGCCAGGGTTGCCAAGTACGAGTGAAAGGCAAAGTTGCATCATTAACTATTGCTAGCAGTCTTTCAGAGATAAGTATATCCATAATGATGGCGTACACTAGATCAAATGAAAGGGTAGGTTTTAACCACTGGCGTGCGATATGGAGACGGGCCGCCTTGGCCACATGTTGGGCTAGTCTATGTTGTGGATATTTCCACCTCTGGGGCTTGTGTCCTAGTAGTAGTTGAAGGGGATCAGGTGAGAGGGGTACCTCAAGGGCTGTGCTTATGGCCGAAGCCACTTGGGCCCAATATTTTTTTGCTATTGGGCAGAACCACCATATGTGGGCAAGATCACCCAACTGCACACAACCTCTAAAGCACAGGGGAGATTTATCGTTAGATATGATATGCAATTTCTGTGGGGTAATATATGTACAATGCAATATTTTATAGTTAGTCTCAATATGTGAGAAGTAATTACTTCCTTTTGATAATGTGAGGCAGCATTTGGACCATTGTTTAATAGTAAGATTCTGACCTAAATCTTCCTCCCAGGCTTTCATCGATGGAAGTTGGTTAATTTCTATAGGCTGAGATATAGTGGAATATAGATAAGATATAAGGCCGCCCTCCAATGGTCTCCGGGCACAGCAATGTTCATAGGTAGTGCGAGTTGTGGAGATAGGACCCGATTGCGTGAGAGCTTTTAAATAATGATAAATCTGCACAGCTCTGAAGTACTCTGTAGATGGGAAGGCAGTATGGGAGCAAAATGTAGTCCAATTCGGGAATCTGTCATTGACTAAGAAATTAGCCAATGTGAGAAAGTTATGAGATATCCACCACTGGAAGGGACGGAACTCCCATCCTGGTGGAAAGTCAGGATTTCCAAATATTGGAAGCTGAGAAGGTATTGGAGATTGTAGTTTTTTTATTAAATCTCAATCTTTGCCAAAGAGAAAGTGAGTGGGCCGTTAAGGGTGACTGTTTTTTATATTTTGCCGGGGGTAAGTGTGGAGGTGCTTGCGCCATTTGAGTCACAAACGCAAATTCCATTGCAAATAGTAAAAAAAAGTCATTTTTCCAAATCAACTTTTTTTTCTCTTCTCCCTGGCTCTTTGATAGCTTCTAATTACAGAACTTTTCACCTAAGTGTGAAAAGCAGTGTCCTGGAAAGACATAGTCCCCATGTTGTGTGACAATGCCATCAATCTAGTTTTTGCTTGACAGGCCTCAATTCACTAAGCTTTATCGAACACTTTATCGAACGTTTGATAATTTACCTCATGGGTAAAATCTAATTTTGAATTCACTAAAGTGTTATATATTTATTGAATGTTTTATCGATAAAACATTTAATAATTATCTATAACACCTTAGGGAATGCAAAATTAGGTTTTACCCATGAGGTAAATTATCAAACGTTCGATAAAGTGTTTGATAAAGCTTAGTGAATTGAGGCCACAGAATCTAATAAAACTAAGAGAGACAAGCGGGCTCCAGCTTTCACAGCTCCACCCAGAGCAGCAAACGCACAGATCTTATCAGGGACTCTCTGGAAGTAGCTGACCTACTGTGACCCAGAAATGTCTATAATAATCCATAGACTTCTGTGTTTGTAATATTTCCGGTGTTACAAAGATACCAGGTCCTTCAAATTCGCAGAGTGTGTTGGACTTCACGTGACACTGGTCCTGAGAGATTTTCAACCATCTGGATCTTTCCACTGCTAGAAAGGGTGAAAGTAAGAACGGTGCTATAAGTCACCCAGATGACTCCTGTTTAGTATCAGCAGATTTGTACAATTATGCTGATTATGAATATGCATTCTGGTTCTTGATGTGACCTATGGGCACGGAGAAAGGGGGAAAAACAGGAATTAGGCCAAAATCTCTCCCTGTCTAACGAGGCACTGCATTATTCAAATTGCACAAGGCTGGACTTTTACATGTCATGACCACTCCCATCTACAGTGAGGATTAAATCTCCAATGACACAAGGGTCCAGGGTCTATCATCTGAAATCTTTGTCTAAATCAGGGATCCCCAACCTGTGGTCCGCGGCCCACTGGTGGTCCGCAGGACGTTTTCAGTTGGGCCGCGGGACTGTCCTCTTGTCTGCCCCCACCGCCCCGCCCCCTCCGCGGCCGCCGCTGCTGTTACCTTTGGCGGCTGCGTGGTCTCTTATATTCCCCTTTTCTCTCTTCCCAGCGTGTGAGTCACAACAGCGCGCCCTGCGGCTGCTGTGATAGAGAGGGAGGAAGCAGGAGAGAAAGAGCGGCCTCCTGTAACGGCGCGCCGTTACTATGGGAACCGCTCTCTCCTTCCTGCTTCCTCCCTCTCTATCACAGCAGCCGCAGGGCGCGCTGTTGATATTTTTCGTTTACCGATTGTACATACAATTGGGATTGTACATGCATGGGCACCTCCAACCAATCTTAACCGTTTACTATGCACACAGTGAATCTGCCTCCAGAAGTCTTTAGTGCATGAGGATTGGTGAGTGATTGTCACATTACATATTGTCGGCAGTTGTGTGACCAATCGTTATTGTCAGTCTGCTCACCGTACGTCCTGCGTACGCTAACAGGAGCAGATTAGACGAGATCGCGGGGCTGGATTGTCACAGTTACTCCTTGCTTGCCTTTGTGAATTGTGTAATTACTGAATGTTAGACCAGGTCTAAAAACTCGATTCAGCTCTCGAGTCTTATCTTCCTCTCGTTTTTCTTATCTTTTTCCATTCACTTCTATCAGAAAACGAGCGGCCAAAGAATCGAAAGCGAGATCGGGCATGTCGGAAATTATCTATCGAAGCATTTTATCAGCTTAAAAAGGAACCGTGTATTCCCAGCATTAAACATTACACCAAACCATCAGTAGACTAAAAACCATCTGTACACTAGTCTAGACTGCTTAGTGAATTGAGGCCATTTAATATAGGGCAAAATGTACATTGGGATACATAAATCGTGAACTTCCTCCCATTATGGCTTAACTACTTGCTGACTGCTCCACGCCAATTGGGGTGAGCAGTGCAGCAGCCCCAGGACCGCTCCACGCCGCTTGCCGTGAACGGTCTTCCATGGGGCTAGGGGGGTCCGCCCCGCCTTCAGTCTCCGAGCAGCGATCGCCGCTCAGGAGACTTAGACGGCGAAACCGCCGTCTAATAGGGTAGTACTGTGCTGCGATCAGCAGCAGTGCTGTACTAGGGACAGCCGTGTGACACAGAAGCGATCAGCGGTGATAGGCTGAAGCCTATCACAGTGATTGGCTGATTAAGGGAGGGAGGGAAAACATTTAAAGAAATGTTTTTTTTATTTAAAAAATAGTAATACAAATATTTATATAAAAAAATATAAACATAGGGGGGCCGATCAGACCCCACCAACAGAGAGCTCTGTTGGTGGGGAGAAAAGGTAGGAGGAATCACTTGTGTTCTGTGTTGTGCGGCCCTGCAGCTTGGCCTTAAAGCTGCAGTGGCCCAATTAGGTAAAAATGGCCTGGTCACTAGGGGGGTTTAACGGAAGCGGGAAAAAAGGGCGCAGGCAGCTAGTGGACAAAAAGGGCGCCGCCATTCACTCTCATAATAAATAACGTTTAATGGGCGCCGAGCAGGAAAAAAGGGCACCAGAGATAAATAACGTTTACAAACGGCGCCCAGAGATTTTTAATGATTTATAACTGTGCTTGTGGTGATTTACGTTTATAAAATGCACCCGTGCCGAATAACGTTTATAAAAATACTAAACATATTTATAAACTTATTTAACTAATTAAAACATTATTTAAAGTTTTATCCCTTACTGTTTGTAAAACATTATTATTCACAAAATAAAGCGATCAGTACGTAACGTAAATTGTAATATATTTTATCCCTTACTGTTTCTAAAACATTATCCTACACACAATACAGTGATCACTAAGGAGGGTCTTAGGGTTAGGCACCACCAGGGGGGTCTTAGGTTTAGGCACCACCAGGGGGGTCTTAGGTTTAGGCACCACCAGGGGGGTCTTAGGTTTAGGCACCACCAGGGGGGGTCTTAGGTTTAGGCACCACCAGGGGGGTCTTAGGTTTAGGCACCACCAGGGGGGGTCTTAGGTTTAGGCACCACCAGGGGGGGTCTTAGGTTTAGGCACCACCAGGGGGGTCTTAGGTTTAGGCACCACCAGGGGGGGTCTTAGGTTTAGGCACCACCAGGGGGGGTCTTAGGTTTAGGCACCACCAGGGGGGTCTTAGGGCTAGGCACCACCAGGGGGTTCTAGGGGTTAGGGATAGGTACAGGGAGGGTTCTGTGTGAGAGTAGGGTTAAGTATAGTTACAGTACAATATAAACCACCAGGGGGGTGGTTAGGGTTAGGCACCACCAGGGGGGTGGTTAGGGTTAGGCACCACCAGGGGGGTCTTAGGTTTAGGCACCACCAGGGGGGTCTAGGGGTTAGGGATGGGTACAGGGAGGGTTCTGTGTGAGAGTAGGCTTAGGTATAGTTTTAGTAGAATTTTAGTCATACTTACTAATGTTTTACAACACTTATTACGAACGTAGTTATATTTATATCATCGTTATAAAGAATATTTTCAGATTTTATTATAAGAACAAACCATAAATGAAGGTTATTCACAATAATATACAATTATAACAATTAAACATATATTATCGTTTTTTTAAGAAACGTAATTCTAAGTTTCACTTTTGAAACAGGGAAGATTAACGTTTTCACAATTGCCAATTTCATAAACATTATTTAATGATTTATAATTTTTTAAAACATTATTTGTAAACGAAATATAGCACACTATTTTTATAAACGCTATTAATGATTAATTATTCATTAGCGTTTACACCCCGCGCCCTTTTTGTATGTACGCGGGTTTAACACAGCGGTCCTTAAGTGGTTAAACGGCCTTCACTTTGCAGAGCAGGCTTTCCATTACATTTTGGAATTTGGCCATAGGGATTAGCCCCAATTTAAGCACAAGAACTACACGAGGCTGGATTTACACTTTTTGTGCCCCTGAGTACGTTGTGGCTTACCATTCTTGTGCAACAGCGCCCCTCGCCCCCTCCCATTCCTCGTGTCGCGGCTGTCGCCCCCCTCTTCTATGTGTATCATCCATGTACAGCAGCCCCTCCCATGTGCAGCCCCCTCTTCCATGTGTATCATCCATGTACAGCAGCCCCTCCCATGTGCAGCCCCCTCTTCCATGTGTATCATCCATGTACAGCAGCCCCTCCCATGTGCAGCCCCCTCTTCCATGTGTATCATCCATGTACAGCAGCCCCTCCCATTCCATGTGCAGCCCCCTCTTCCATGTGTATCATCCATGTACAGCGCCCCTCCCATTCCATGTGCAGCCCCCTCTTCCATGTGTATCATCCATGTACAGCAGCTCCTCCCATTCCATGTGCAGCCCCCTCTTCCATGTGTAACATCCTTGTACAGCAGCGTTCCTCCCATTCCATGTGCAGCCCCCTCTTCCATGTGTAACATCCATGTACAGCAGCCCCTCCCATTCCATGTGCAGCCCCCTCTTCCATGTGTATCATCCATGTACAGCAGCTCCTCCCATTCCATGTGCAGCCCCCTCTTCCATGTGTAACATCCATGTACAGCAGAGTTCCTCCCATTCCATGTGCAGCCCCCTCTTCCATGTGTATCATCCATGTACAGCAGCACCTCCCATTCCATGTGCAGCCCCCTCTTCCATGTGTTTCATCCATGTACAGCAGCCCCCTCCCATTCCATGTGCAGCCCCCTCTTCCATGTGTAACATCCATGTACAACAGCCCCTCCCATTCCATGTGCACCCCCCTCTTCCATGTGTAACATCCATGTACAGCAGCCCCTCCCACTCCATGTGCAGCCCGCTCTTCCATGTGTATCATCCATGTACAACAGCCCCCTCCCATTCCCTGTACAGCACCCTCGCCTATGTGTATCATCCATGTACAGCACCCCTCCCATTCCATGTGCAGCCCCCTCTTCTATGTGTATCATCCATGCATAGCTCCCAACTGTCCCTCTTTCGGAGGGACAGTCCCTCTTTGGGAGCCCTGTCCCTCTTTCCTCCTCATTTGTCCCTCTTTCAGGACGTTGTCCCTCTTTCTATGTAAATATATGTATTTCTCTGCTAAAAAATGTTTGACTCTAAACTTTATCCCCATCCTTTAAATTGATATATTACTAATTTTAAAATGTTACTATGAAGAAAAATGAACCAGGATAGAAAAGACCAGTGTGGTTTGAATTATACAACAACATATTTTTCTTATGAAACCTTTATAGTATGTGTGACTAGGGTTGTGATGGGGGCGTGATCAGGGGTGTGGCAGGGGCGTGGCTTAAGTCACCCTCTTTCTCATCTCAAAAAGTTGGGAGGTATGTCCATGTACAGTAGCCCCTCCCATTCATGTGCAGCCCCCTCACCTATGTGTATCATCCATGTACTGTACAGTAGCCCCTCCCATTCCATGTGCAGCCCCCTCGCTTATGTGTATCATCCATGTATAGTAGCCTCTCCCATTCCATGTGCAGCCCCCTCGCCTATGTGTATCATCCATGTACAGCAGCCCCTCCCATTCCATGAGCAGCTCCCTCGCCTATGTATATCATCCATGTACAAAAGCCCTTTTGTTTCAGGAAACAAAGCATCAGTGTCCCTTTTTTTTAATGGGTTGCTCCCAAATTTCAGCCTCATCTTTCACATGTAAAAATCCCTCCTTCATGTTCAGGTGCCCCTTTGTGTTGCAACCGCCCAAGGCCCTGGCCTTGCTGGCACCTGGCTTGTATTGTAGTCAGCTGGCCCAATCCAATTCACTTTTTCTCTTAAGTGATATGTTCATGTCTTATCAATAAAATGCCTTTTTAAAGTGGTCTGAAAGCCAGAATTTCTACTGTACTCTAAAAGATTCCTCACAGCTACTGTGATTCCTGAAAGCTACTATCCCAGTTTTTTTTTTTTTTAACAGAACATCACTGAAATGGTTAAACACTTTGTCCTGCTATTCAGCTGCAAATCGGCATCCAAACTGGAGATAACAGCTTCCTTGTTTACATTCCAATGTTGTTACAATGTGTGTAAACACAGTCTAACAAGTGGAAAGGAGCTTTCTGTGCTTCAGGTGCACACACACAGTTCAGAAAAGCTCATTAGATGTTAATATATAATAAAAAGCAGTTTGAATAAAATGCAATGCCAGCTTTCAGGGCAAGATAAACTACAAATAAAGTGAATTGGATCAGGGCCAGTGTCTTTATCTCAGAAGTGTCTGATTGGGTTCAGATTAGGACAATTTAATTCTAACACTCTAGGCCAAGATATTTATGGATATCGCTGCGCTGTGAAAAGGAACCTTGTTAAACTTAAATGGTAAAAGTTCCACCCTAAACTCTTGTCTCAAAGTTGAAAGCATACAATGTACATCTCTGACATTAAGGGACTTGGGCAAATATATGAAAACACTACACCAGTATTCTTCCACCAACAAACTTTACAGTTGGCACAGTGTGTACAGGCAAGTTGTGCTTCTCCAGGTAGCCGCCAAAACCAGATTCATCCATCATTTAGTGTTAGTAGTATCTTGGGGGGCAGTTAGTGTTAGGCGTAGGTAGGGAGAGGGTTAGAGTGAAAAGCAGGTTTGAAAAAGCTTTAGTAAAATATCGGCAGTATTGATGATATTTTACTAGTGACTTCACCCAGTGAAAAAAATTCCCAAAACTCATTTCACACGTATGCCCAGCTGGTGCCCTGTGAAATGAAAGAGTGCAGTATTGATCAGGGTATTAAATTATAACGGGTCTAAAAAGAATGGACACTGAATACTCAGACCAATAATTTAATAGCATCATTGTCCCCTTGCTGGGGCATTCACAGCAGTAAAAGAAAAACATGGGGGTAAGTAAAAGAATTAAGCATCTGTGTCTTCTGAACTCCGGCGGCCAAAGTCCATCCATCCAGCGTAGTCTCGGTCATGCATGGGATGAAGATGGCCTTCACCATTGGAAATTTCTGTAGTGTACAGGAAAATGGTTAGGAAGAGTCGTTATACAAGAAAATAGTTTATTACAAACTACAAACACTAAGCAATGCACAGTATGAGTTACTCTGTAACAAAATGTTCAGCCTTATTTCTTCTATCCTATAAGTTCCTACACCTGTTCTAATGTGGTCTGGATTACTGCAGCCTTTTCTAGTTGCACTATCTCTGTAATATAGCTAATCTTTTCTTTGTCAAGCTTTGTCAACCCAGAGAGGAATGCACTGCCTCTGCTGTGATAGGGAAAAGTTATGCACACCCCCTCCAGGCTCTGTGAGTGTGCTTTGTTTATCCCTCACAGACAGGCCTCTGCTCTCATTTTCAGCTTGTCTGAGGAGGGAGGGAGCTGCCCATGCTAAGAAACTGTGAGATTTCCTGACTGTAGTGCAGATAATTCACTATGTAATAAAAACTTGTAGTATACTGTAACATGAGATACACACACACACACACACATATATATATATATATATATATATATATATATAGAACGGTAAAAAAGGGCGCAGGCAACTAGTGGACAAAAAGGGCGCCACCATTCACTCCCATAATAAATAACGTTTAATGGGCGCCGAGCAGGAAAAAAGGGGGCCACCAGGGGGGTCTTAGGTTTAGGCACCATTCAGGGGGTCTTAGGTTTAGGCACCATTAGGGGGGTCTTAGGTTTAGGCACCACCAGGGGGGTCTTAGGTTTAGGCACCACCAGGGGAGTCTTAGGTTTAGGCACCACCAGGGGAGTCTTAGGTTTAGGCACCACCAGGGGGGTCTTAGGTTTAGGCACTACCAGGGGAGTCTTAGGTGTAGGCCCCACCAGGGGAGTCTTAGGTGTAGGCACCACCAGGGGGGTCTAGGGGTTAGGGATAGGTACAGGGAGGGTTCTGTGTGAGAGTAGGGTTAGGTATAGTTTTAGTAACATTTTAGTAATACTTACTAATGTTTTACAGCACTTATTACGAACGTAGTTATATTTATA
This sequence comes from Hyperolius riggenbachi, assembly GCF_040937935.1. Classification (NCBI taxonomy): domain Eukaryota; kingdom Metazoa; phylum Chordata; class Amphibia; order Anura; family Hyperoliidae; genus Hyperolius; species Hyperolius riggenbachi. The sequence continues at coordinate 35,656,723 of NC_090657.1, read as the reverse complement.
TCATCGTTATAAACAATATTTTCAGATTTTATTATACGAAGAAACCATAAATGAAGGTTAATCACAATAATATACAATTATAACGATTAAACATATATTATCGTTTTTTTTTAATAAACGTTATTTTAAGTTTCACTTTTGAAATAGAGAAGATTAACGTTTTCACTATTGCCAATTTCATACACATATTTATAGAATTGTAAAACATTATTTGTACACTAAATACAAAAAAACACACACACTACACACACACACACACACACTACACACACTACACACACACACACACACACACACACCTACACACACACACACACACTACACACACTACACACACACACACACACACACACACACACACACACACACTACACACACCTACACACACTACACACACACACACACACACACACTACACACACCTACACACACACACACACACACACACACACACACACACACACACACACACACTACACACACCTACACACACACACACACACACACACACACACACACACACACACACACACACACCACACACACACACACACACACACACACACACACACACTTTTCTTGGTTAGCAGCTATGTTTTTGGTTTGTAAACACTGCCTAAAACTGGCGGGGGAAACGGCAAAGAGGGATCCAGGAGATCACAGTGACTCGATTGGTATGTTTTTTATTGTACAAATCGGACAGTACAGATTCTCTTTAAAGCAAAACGCCACTATTGTTGAGAAAAAAAAAATCAGCAGCTCCTTCAGTTCAGCTCTATAGATTGTAAGGATTAGTAAACGTTTCATCTTACTTGCATCGTCTGTTGTTCATACATAATACAGCTAGAGGCGAAATTACAATTCAAGCCAAACCTTGATGAGGTCCCTTCATTGTTCCCACCACTTCCATTTCCTCTCCTTGGTGCCCTTCAGGACCTTGGGGCCCATCTCACAAGGGTCATAAAACAAGTGTGGCCTTCATGATCGTCACACCCATAACAGTAATTCTCACCAACAAGTGTAACCACAAAAACACCTGATCTGGAGGATGGTCCTCTGTATCAGAGAAAGGGGAGGTTGGTAGTTGGGGCCCTCCACAGCTCTGCCCCTCCCCCCCACCCTCCCAGAGGCTGCTTCCCTGAATACAGCCATCCCACAGTGTTTCTAACAGAATATGCTAAAAAAGAGGACCTGAGGCTCTTCCTAATCACTGGATATGGAGGTCTTATAAATGACTAAGAGCTCCTGCTTTGTGCAACTAATTGGTCATGCAGAAAGCTGCGTATTTCTAAACAATCAATACCCCAAGTCAAATCTGTTTGGAGGGTTCTGACGTTGGAACGGTATGGTGTACAAAGATATGGGAAGCCTCTGGGCTATTCAGAGGCAAAGATCCATACTCACATAAGTAGGGGAACGCCTCCGGATGGTCCATAGGCTTTCCCAATCATCTGCGACTCCTCTTGGGCCCTCTTCATCTTTGTGGTCACGGTCCCCTCCGTGTATGAGTATGGCTGCACTGCCAGTGGGTTTGCGCCTGCGCAGTAGCGCAGAGCCGCTCATGCACAAAAAAACAAAAACATGCACAAGTAGCTTTATGTTACTGCGCGGGGGCCGTACATTGCACCTGCACAGTGCGGCTGCACTTGTACACTGAGGTAACAGTGACCACGAGTGGGGACTCCGAGCACCTCTCATGGGTATGCCTTTAAGACAGACGACTTCCAACAAAGTCGTGCTGGGACCCCTCTGGAGGAGCCTCATGCAATGGCCATGCATGTCACTTCCTCTTCCTGCTTCATTCAGTGATGCACTTCTCTAACAGAGAAGACAGGGGTGACCCAGAAGTTATAACATAGCCAAGATGGCAGCCGTGATTTTTAAATTGAAATCTAACGAAAACGATTTGGTGTAGAGTGGCGATTTATTCATCAAATGAAAGAGGAGAGCACAAGCTACAGAAAGGTATGCATCTTTAAAAAGAGTCTGAAGCGAGAATAAATCTCGCTTCAGACCTCATAGATAGCAGGGGCACGTGTGCCCCTGCTAAACCGCCGCTATCGCGCCGCTAAACGGGGGTCCCTTCACCCCCAAATCACCCCCAAATCCCCTCGCTTCAGCGGGGGAGCGCTTCCTGGTTGGGGCAGGGCTAACCGCCGCAGCCCTGCCCCACGCGTGTCTGTCAGCGCGTATCTCCGCCTCTCCCCCGCCCCTCTCAGTCTTCCTTCACTGCGCCGCTGATAGACGCGACTGGAGGCAGTGCTGCAGCCGTTAGCCCTGCCTCCAGGAGCGACCAAGTCTGCGACCAAGTGTCGCAGTGGGGGGTTTGGGGGTGAAGGGACCCCCGTTTAGCGGCGCTATAGCGGCGGTTTAGCAGGGGCACACGTGCCCCTGCTAACTATGAGCTCTGAAGCAAGATTTATTTTCGCTTCAGAGTCTCTTTAAGTACTTTGCACTACTGGTCGGAGTCTTAAAGGCATGCCCATGAGAGGTGCTCAGAGTCTCTTTAATGTTGAGGGTACCTGCACAGTGCAGGAGGAGTGTAGGAAGATCGGGGAAGCTCTGGATCATCCAGAGACTTCTCCCTACTGAGGTAAGTATCTCACCTTCGTTTTTTTGTGGTTATGGACAGGGCCGGCCTTAGGTTTCATAGCGCCCTGAGCAAAACCTGATTTTTGTTCGCCCCCCTTCATCCTCTTCCCACGTACATATACACACACGCATGCACGCACGCACGCACGTATACACACACACACAGGACCATATGCAATTCCTCTTTTCTCCTGAGATATCTCCTAGAACAGTGGTTCCCAACCTTTTTGACGTCGTGACACATCACGCCAAATGCTCAGATCTCTGTGTCACGTATGTATAATAGAAAAAATACTATTAATAACCACGAATGGATGGAAAGAGTGCATTATCCTGAATACGCTTAAAAATGAAGGCTAGAAGCTTTCAGGAATATTAATAAAAACAGTGGGACAGTTAGCCGCCTTCCCCCCATTTAGAATGATAGCACAGCACTGTCAATTTGCACCACGCGCTACAGCCGCAGTGCGCCCCCCCCCCCCCCCCCCCAAAAAAAAATGTCCTCAGACTCAGTATAGGTAGGTAGCCAGGAATAGGTGCCCCAGTATAGGATCTCATGTGTAGGTGCCCTCAATATAGGTTGCCAAGCATAGGTGCCCCCAGTATAGGAAGTCAGTTGAAGGTCTCCATGCCCCCCATAGGTAGCCAGGCGTAGGTGCCTCCAGTATAGGTAGCCAGGTGTTGGAGCCCTCAATAAAGCTATAGGTGCCCTCAGCATAGGAAATCAGCTATAGGCGCCCCCTTGGAAGCTGGCGCCCTGAGCGACCGCTCCGGTCGCTCATATCAAAGGCCGGCTATGGTTATGGAAACCCTTTGAAGCAGGATTCTCTCACCTGTTCCTAAGCTTCAAGCTATCTAGATACTTTAATTAGCTGTGTTCCCAAGAGATAACCCACAAAAAACACCCTGTCACCCTGTTGATGTGGCCTAAGGACCGTTTTGAGAACGTTTATTGGCCGGTTCGGGCCACTTCTGAAAATAAATTAGTTTGTATGGCAGCCCCCAAACCTCTCCAGAGCGTCAGCGAGAAACCCAAACTGCATGATCCTCTTAACCGAGGTCAATGTTCTTGTTCTACCACATTCCCCCTCCCACTCCATCGTGCCCCATTGGGCCTCCTACCCCCTTCATTGCGACAGAATGTGCTGCTAGCCTCTAGGCTAGCCACACATCTGCATAGAACCCTGTCCAGAACTTCCTGTCTGTTTCCATGTTGCTGAATTTACCTGCAAGCAGATGGGGGAGTAGCTGTGACATGAGAAGCTGCTTCTGTTCGTGGGACAGGGAAGCTAGGAGGTCCCGCCTGCTGACTTCAGAAGGGATGGAACTCTTCCTCTGCAGTTCATGCCTTGAGGACTCCAGCTCTGTCATTGGTTTGCAGAGGGCTGCTGTGGCAAGTATGGCTAGCAAGATACTAACACAAACCTTCATGTCCATACCTGCAGAAGAGGAGAGTATATAGAGAAAAAAGTGTTAGAGGGAAAAACGGCCTATGTTCCACAGAAATCCCTCAGGTAAAGATTTGCATATTTTGTATATTGTTTTATATATATTTTAAAAAAGTCAATGGGAACTAAACAAAAAAAAAATCCACCAGATACTTACCTGAGGAGAGGGAGGGCTCTTGGTCCTAAAGAGCACAGTTCCCCAGCCCTGTCCTCAAGGTCCACCAACAGGACATGGTTTGCGGAAATCAACAAGGAAGAAAGCTGGCACATCCAAACTTAATCTTGGTTCCATGTAAAAAATATTGCCAACATTTCAGAGCCACATAGGACCCCTTTATCAAGGCAAAGATCTGTCTGCTTCTGTGCAAACGTTCCTGCATACAGGGCCGGTTTAAGCAACAATAGGGCCCCAGGGCAAAATAAACCTGGGGGCCCCCCCAACATATACCCCGGAACAAAAATCGTCATTAAGGGACCTGTTTTGCAGCTGGTATAGTCAGGGTGTGAAGTCCCAATCGGTCAGAGCTCCACATTCTGGCTATCCCAGCCTGCATGGGGGACAAGGGGTTAAAAAGTTTCAGGAGGGTGGACCCCACATAATAATAATAAAAAAAAAAATTCCCACACTCCAACATAATTTTTTTGGGGGAAAATAGGAAAAAATGCCAGGGCTCTTCATACAGCCATATTGCGGCTGTATAGCGATCCCTGGCCAAAGCGCTGCGGCTGCGTATAAACCCCCTGGAAACCTCGTCAGGAAATGTATTGCTCTTTCTATTGATGCATGTAAAATTACACTACCGTTAGGTTTGCTACTAAAAGTGACATTTACCGCATTTAAAACTATACTTTTTTCCTTCGAGACTTTAAAATTGATTTTCTCAAAAACTATAAGGTCTTTTTGAAAAATAGTTTTTTCCTATTATTCCCAATGATCTTCTTAACCTGCAAATTTAGGGTTTTTAGCATTTAAGGTGGATTTGCTATTAACCGTTAAAGTCGGTGGGTTTTTAAATGTGTATTTTTTTTCCTTTGAAACTTTAAAATCGATTTTCTCAAAACTATAAGGTCTTTTTGAAAAAAAATGTTTTCCTCTTGTAGCCACTGGGGGCCCCTACAGGCTCTGGGGCCCTGGGGCAGTTGCCTCCTTTGCCTCTATGGTAGCGCCGGCCCTGCCTGCATAGGAAGTTGGGAGTCTGGCTCCTCTAACACTCGCTGACAGCGATGTGTATTATCTGGGATGTGGTTGCTACTGATCCCAGACAATACACATCACTGTCAGCGAGTGTTAGCGAGGAGCCAAACTCCTTGTTGAATACTGCATAGAAGGTGTCAACCCTCTTTTCAGCTGACGCATAATAATACACTTACCTGGGGCATCTTCCAGCTCACCGTAGGTAGCGAGGTCCCGCGGCGTCCTCCTGGCTCCTCTCCTTCAGCCTCTGCCGGACCCGCGTTATCGGCGGAAAACCCGCGCAAGCGCAGACCTGTCACGCCAGCCGGCGTGATGACGTGAAGCAGCCGGCGTGATGACGTCATGCGTCATTAACCGGCGGAGGCTGAAAGAGTGGAGCCAGGAGGACCTCTTCTTTTAAATTCGGGCACTCCTCGAAGTCCCTTTTAAAGACTATGCGTTTGATCCTTTAGTGAGTGCGAGACAATACTAGCAATGTGATGTTTTGCAGAAAACCACAAACAGACACAAGTGAGGTAATTAGAGTCTCAGCAGAGCTGATTAACTACCTCTGTGGATTTCCACAAAACATGCACTGTTGGTGGGCCTTGAGGACAGGGTTGGAGAACACTGCATAGAACCTTCCCTCTCCTCTTCCGGTCCACACGTTCCGGTGCTGGCTCCCGTTAGTATTTGACCAATTTGGTCAAATACTGCTCTATCTGCTGCCGAAGGAGGCTTTGGAAGTCTTCTGGAGCCTGGGTGCTCCCGAAGACGGGCAGATCCGTACTGCTCTCTCGCTCGCTCACGCAGGCTCAGTAGTACAGAGCTGCCTGTCTTCGAGCATTCGGCTTCCTTAAGGTAGCCATACACTGGTTGATTTGCCATCAGATTCGACCAACAGATAGATCCCTCTCTGATCGAATCTGATCAGAGAGGGATCGTATGGCTACCTTTACTGCAAACAGATTGTGAACCGATTTCAGCCTGAAACCGTTCACAATCTGTGGTGGTGGTGGTGCTGCCGCCGCTTCCCCCCCCCCGCATACATTACCTGCTCCGCTGGTGCGACTGCCCCCGGTCACCGCTCTTCTTCTCCGTCTCCGCTCTGGTCTCCAGGTCCAGCATGCTTTACTTCTTCCTGTCTGGGGGAAGTTTAAACAGTAGAGCGCCCTCTACTGTTTAAACTTCCTGCCGGGACAGGAAGAAGGGAAGCACGCCGGGGACCAGACCAGAGCGGAGACGGAGAAGAAGAGCGGAGACCCGGGAGTCGTGCCGGCGGAGCAGGTAATGTATTGCAGTTCTATTGCGTCGGTCGTCGGGCACTCGAACGCCGCTAGCGATGCGCTCTTTACCCGCGGGCGATCGACGGTTATTTTCCGCATGGCGCGATCGACGGGATCGGACGGAATGGATCGAAATTCGGCGTGTAGCGTGAACGATTGGCAGCAGATTCGATCCCAGTGATCGAATCTGCTGTCGAAACGGGCGCAAATCGGGCCAGTGTATGGCCAGCTTTAGTCCCCTGTGGCGGGGGATTCAAACGGAAGAGCTGCTGCTTAAAAGAGGGGACTGGGAGAGGAAAGGGGAAGGTTCTATAGGACCCAGAGCCTTTCCTCTCTTTAGGTAAGTATCTGGCTGAATTTTTTTTCCAGTGACTCTAAGCCAAAATTGAACAAGGTGAATTCTAATGGCAAACAAGGCAATAACTTGAAAAGAAAAAAGATCGAAAGCCCAAATAGTGCAGCATGTCTGAATGATATGTACAGAATTATATAGGTGGAAATGTACTCACAAAGGTAGGTTACCACTAAGGCAACCACTTGCAGGTAAGGAGATTAGACCCGACCCTACTCGGTTTTAAGAATCTCACTCTCCGTAGATGTAGAAAACGGGGTGACACCCACCACCAAGGGTGGCCTCAAGATATCAGCAATATTAGAACAGAGGCGCCAGGTGAGCATAAAATAATTAAACAGCAAAGTATTTTCAACTCATTTCTCAGTCTAAAACTGGCTTCATCAGGCAAAAAAACGTATAAAATAAAAATGTATTACCCGATGAAGCTGTAGCCCATGAAACGTGTTGCAAATACTTTGTAGAGTTATTTGATTAAATAACTTTTTTTAGAGGACCCTGTCGAGTCTACTTTGGAGAGAAAAGTCCACCACTACCTCTCCTCTTAAACTGTTTTTAATGATTTTATGCTCATCTGGTGCCTTAATATCAAACAGTGTACAGAAGCAAAGTACTAGACACAATAACTGTTTTATGGGTCAAGTTTGGTTGGAACTTGGCAAAGCTATTTTTAGGATTGCAGGTGATCCAAAAATAAAGCAAAAATCGATCCCAGCCCTAAAACACAATTTACTAAATATTTGGAGAATCATACATTTTTATACCATTATATATCTTCTTGGATCAGCCTTTTTTTTCAATTGCCACAAAATACACAAGACTAAAGCTGCCTTAGCTGCTTCAAGATCAGTGACCAACTTGTCTTGTTCTAGCAATAGGTGGCGAGTACGTATTGCAGGGATGTAGCATGGGTTGGGCGTCAGGTGGTGGCGCTAGTAGTAAAACAATTCGGTAATTTAGATTACCGATATTATACTATGCAGTATTCAGCACCAATTTTCACTGGAACCCTCCACCTAATGCCTAAAGGTATGTACACACGTGCAACTTAATGCATGACCAGACACCCAAGATGACGAACTGCACAACTTATTTGCACAACCATTGCGTACACAAGCGCTGACAAACTAAATAACCTACTCATTTAAAGGGACTCCGAGCTCATCTAAAAAATAAAAGTTGTACTCACCAGGGGCTTTCTCCAGCCCAGTGCTGGTCGGGAGGTCCCACGCCGGCGTCCTGGCTCCTCTCCTTCTCCCCGCTCCGGAATGGCTGACAGGCCGCAGCCCGGGCGACACTCTCCCGAGTGTCGGGCTGCTTCTTCCGCATATGACGCGGATTACGTCACACGCCGGCCGCCTCGCGTCATCACGGCGGCCGGCGTGAAAGTACTGCGCATGCACGCTTTAATCGCGCATGTGCAGTACTTTCACGCCGGCCGGCGTGTGACGTAATCCGCGTCATATGCGGAAGAAGCAGCCCGACACTCGGGAGAGTGTCGCCCGGGCTGCGGCCTGTCAGCCATTCTGGAGCGGGGAGAAGGAGAGGAGCCAGGACGCCGGCGTGGGACCTCCCGACCAGCACTGGGCTGGAGAAAGCCCCTGGTGAGTACAACTTTTATTTTTTAGATGAGCTCAGAGTCACTTTAAAATACTGCCTGCACACCATATCCGCATTCAAAAAAACAAGTTGTTCAAACGACTTGTACACATGTGGCCAACCTGCACGATAGTCGGTCAGTTGGATCTGGAACATTCATCTGCAGATCAGATCCACCAGGATGTATTTTTAGATCTGCAGATGATTGTCAGATCTGCAGATGAATGTCTGTTAAACGAGGTGTGTATGATGATCTGCAGATATCATAGACTATGAATGCATTTTGCAGGAACTGATCTTTGATCAGCTCATAGAATATGATATTCAGTATACTTTGTCACATGTTAACATCTGACGTCCTGATTTGTTCTCAGGTCTGCTGATGGGGACACAACCCCCCCCCCCCCATTCACTACTGGAGGGAAGAAACTTTAGCTGCCAAGAAGCATGGAATACATACAAACTCCATGCTGACTAAGACCCAGTGCACACCAAAAACTTCTAGCACATCCGCAAAACGCTAGAGGTTTTTGAAGCAGATTTTCAGAGCGATTCTAGGCATGTTAGAAGAGGTTTTCTAAACATGCCTAGCGGTTTTTGGAGCGATTTTGTGTAGCAGATTTCATATATTGTTACAGTAAAGCTGTTACTGAACAGCTTCTGTACCAAAAACGCCTGGAAAACCGCTCTGATCTAGCGTTTTTCAGAGCGGTTTTCCACTTTCCTATATTTAGCATTGAGGCAGAAATGCCTCGGAAATGTAAAAAATGCTGCAGCCCCCGAGTTTGCGTTTGTGGGAAAAATGACCCGCTCTGGTGAGCACCATCCCATTCACTTTCATTAGCCAAGCGGTTTCTCCCCTGCAGGCGTTTAAAACAAACGCTCCAGAACCGCTCTGGTGTGCTCTAGCCCTAAGTCCTTATGAGAAGCAGACGTGGTGTGAGAGCTTACTTTATAGCTGCCATGCTGGTTTAGCATACCCTTATGACATAAATTTCAATTTTGGCTTTACAGAAAAAAACAATCTTCCTATCTTGATAATCAAAAACAAAACATAAAGTTAAAAATGGTACAACTCCATGCAAGGAAGGGTATAGGGCTGCACCCTATGACCCTACTCCTAGCACCTACAGTATGAGCAATGCCTTACCTGCAGCAGTCTTCTCTCAGAGCTTGGATGGAGCAGAGTTAGATGCTTCTGGCTGTCTGCAGCACCTGGTCACCCTTTTATTATGGGCACTGCAGGCTGGATCCACCCTCTGGCATTCTCCTCTGCCTCCCCCCCCCCCTCCCCATTGCCCCCTCTGCTGGTGATGTCAGTACACCTCCTGCCCTTCAGAGAGATGGAGATTAACTATTTGTCAAGAGGATCACTCAGTACTATAGGAGTGGGTGCTCTATAACTGCACAGATTGATTTCATTCTATTACCTGCCACTCGGATACCGGGCCGATGCGTGTTCATGGAAAAACTTCAGAACTGATTTATGTCAAGTCAAATTAGGTTTTCAGAAAGGGGGGGGAAAGAATATAGTCATTTTTTAACTCTTTTTGCTCTGGTTGTTCCATCTTAATACACCTTCAGATGGAATTAGTCATATTTCCCCAGATACAAACTTTAAAAAAAAAGATTTACTGGTCTATTTAGGTGATTTACGTTGCGTACACACATGCAATTTTGATTGGCCAATCGCTGACCAATTTTAGCACCTCTACATAGTATGAAGGTTGGCATATTCTGAATACGATTAACATATGTAGGTATTATACAACATATTGTATAGGTAAGCTCTTATACTACATGAAAATGGTGAAATTGGCCAATCAAAATAGGATATGTGGTGCATACACATATGTGTAGGTACAGTGCCAAGCACACTAATAACTATGCTGTGTTCCTTTTTTTTTCTTTCTCTGTCTGAAAGAGTTAAATATCAGGTATGTAATTGGCTGACTCAGTCCTGACTCAGACAGGAAGTGACTACAGTGTGACCCTCACTGATAAGAAATTCCCCTTTTTTCTCTTTCTTGCTCTCAGAAGCCATTTTCTGCTAGGAAAGAGTTTTATAGATGGAATTTCTTATCAGTGAGGGTCACACTGTAGTCACTTCCTGTCTGCGTCAGGATTGAGTCAACCACTTACATACCTGATATTTAACTCTTTCAGACAGAGAAAGAAAAAAAAGGAACACAGCATAGTTATTAGTGTGCTAGGCACTGTACATACCCATGTCTATCTCATCATGTCACCTGTCACTTCGGGTATCCTTTAAGCCAGGTACACACTGTCAATTATGATTGGACAATTACTGACCAATTTAACCACTCTCCATGTAGTATAAGGGTCAACAGATATGGAATACTATGAGCAGATTGTGTAGGTAAACCCTTATATTACACAGAGGTGTTCAAATTGGTAATAAACTGTCTAATAATTGAAAGTGTATACCAGGCTTCAGATTCCATTCTTGTAAAGATTGACGTTAGGAGGATTTTTTTCCCCATCCCTAATTAGAACCAATATTAGATTTTTCAGGGTGCGTACACATAACAAATTTTGATTAGCCAATCTGGCTAATTTTACCCCCTTACTGTATGTAATATGAGAGCCAACAGATTTTGAATACTATGAACAATTATGTAGGTCAGCTTGCATACTACTTGGAAGTAGTAAAATTGGCCGATAATTGGCCAATCCAAATTGGATGTGTGTATATGCACCTTTACTGTTGTCATTGTACCAACCACAGAGACTCACAATCCCTTCCTGCACACGTGTCCCTTCCACAAGTACAAGAAGTAAATTGAATCCTCTTATTGGTGTAAAGGCAATAAAAACTTAATAGATATTGTAACTGTAATATATGGGTCAGCACGGAACAGATTTCTGATATGTGGTGATCTGCAGTATCACCAATAATACAGATGCTATACCTGATTATATGGTGATCTGCAGAATCACCAATAATGCAAATATAGCAACACTGAAAAATATCGAGACCTTAGTCACACTTTATTGTACTGAGTGTAGTGATTGGTGTGAACAGTAAGTACTGAGAGATTTGACTATACCTCACCAGAGGAGCTGGTGGGCACTGTCAGCACTAGAGATGGGCCGAACGGTTCGCCGGCAAACGGTTCCACGCGAACTTCGGTGGTTCGCGTTCGTGTCCCGCTGGCGAACCTTTGCGGAAGTTCGGTTTGCCCCATAATGCACCTTGAGGGTCAACTTTGACCCTCTACATCACAGTCAGCAGGCCCAGTGTAGCCAATTAGGCTACACTAGCCCCTGGAGCCCCACCCCCCCTTATATAAGGCAGGCAGCGGCGGCCATTACGGTCACTCGTGTGCTGCCTGCGTTAGTGAGAGTAGGGCGAGCTGCTGCAGACTGTCTCTCAGGGAAAGATTAGTTAGGCTTAACTTGTTCCTGGCTGGCTGCATACCTGTTCTGTGAAACCACCACTGCATACCTGTACTGTGAACCCACCACTGCATACCTGTTCAGTGAACCTGCCACTGCATACCTGTTTTGTGAACCCATCACTGCATACCTGTTCAGTGAACCTGCCACTGCATACCTGTGCTGTGAACCCACCACTGCATACCTGTTCTGTGAACCCACCACTGCATACCTGTGCTGTGAACCCATCACTGCATACCTGTTCAGTGAACCTGCTACTGCATACCTGTGCTGTGAACCCATCACTGCATACCTGTTCAGTGAACCTGCCACTGCATACCTGTGCTGTGAACCCACCACTGCATACCTGTTCTGTGAACCCACCACTGCATACCTGTTCAGTGAACCCACCACTGCATACCTGTTCTGTTCAGTGGACCCGCCACTGTATACCTGTTTAGTGAACCCGCCACTGCATACCTGTTGTGTTCAGTGAACCTGCCACTGCATACCTGTTCTTTGAACCCGCCACTGTATACCTGTTCTGTTCAGTGAACCCGCCACTGTATACCTGTTCAGTGAACCCGCCACTGCATACCTGTTGTGTTCAGTGAACCCGCCACTGTATACCTGTACTGTTCAGTGAACCCGCCACTGCATACCTGTTCAGTGAACCCGCCACTGCATACCTGTTGTGTTCAGTGAACCCGCCACTGCATACCTGTTGTGTTCAGTGAACCTGCCACTGTATACCTGTACTGTTCAGTGAACCCGCCACTGCATACCTGTTCTGTTCAGTGAACCTGCCACTGTATACCTGTACTGTTCAGTGAACCCGCCACTGCATACCTGTTGTGTTCAGTGAACCCGCCACTGCATACCTGTTCTGTTCAGTGGACCCGCCACTGTATACCTGTTCAGTGAACCCACCACTGCATACCTGTTGTGTTCAGTGAACCCGCCACTGTATACCTGTACTGTTCAGTGAACCCGCCACTGCATACCTGTTCAGTGAACCCGCCACTGCATACCTGTTGTGTTCAGTGAACCCGCCACTGCATACCTGTTCTGTTCAGTGGACCCACCACTGTATACCTGTTCAGTGAACCCACCACTGCATACCTGTTGTGTTCAGTGAACCTGCCACTGCATACCTGTTCTGTGAACCCGCCACTGTATACCTGTTCTGTTCAGTGAACCCGCCACTGTATACCTGTACTGTTCAGTGAACCCGCCACTGCATACCTGTTGTGTTCAGTGAACCCGCCACTGTATACCTGTACTGTTCAGTGAACCCGCCACTGCATACCTGTTCAGTGAACCCGCCACTGCATACCTGTTGTGTTCAGTGAACCCGCCACTGCATACCTGTTGTGTTCAGTGAACCCGCCACTGTATACCTGTACTGTTCAGTGAATCCGCCACTGCATACCTGTTCAGTGAACCCGCCACTGCATACCTGTTGTGTTCAGTGAACCCGCCACTGCATACCTGTTGTGTTCAGTGAACCTGCCACTCTATACCTGTACTGTTCAGTGAACCCGCCACTGCATACCTGTTGTGTTCAGTGAACCCGCCACTGCATACCTGTTGTGTTCAGTGAACCCGCCACTGCATACCTGTTGTGTTCAGTGAACCCGTCACTGCATACCTGTTGTGTTCAGTGAACCCGCCACTGCATACCTGTTGTGTTCAGTGAACCCGCCACTGCATACCTGTTGTGTTCAGTGAACCCACCGCATCAGTGCGCATACCTGTGCAGTTAAGTGAACCCACCTACCTACGTGAGTGCACGCAGTGTGATATACCACTCCGTGCATACCCGATATGGACAAAACAGGTAGAGGAAGAGGTAGTGCCAGAGCCAGAGGAAGGCCACCCGGCAGGTCTGCGCGAGGTCGTGTAAATGTAATTTCGTGTGGACCTGGCCCACAGTACAGTGCTCGGAAGAAGGCACGTCCCATCACCTCCCAAGATTGTCAGGACGTGGTTGAGTATTTAGCGACACAGAACACCTCATCTTGCTCAGCCACCAGCACTACTACTAGCACCACTTCCGCTGCATTTGACACTTCGCAAGAATTATTTAGTGGTGAAATCACTGATGCACAGCCATTGTTGTTACAGCCAGATGATTTTTCACCAGCTCATATGTCTGCGTTACGCGGCAACACTATGGATGTAACGTGTAAGGAGGATGAAGGACCTACTGATGGTGCATATTTGGATTTTTCTGAGGCAAGCGAAGCTGGGCAGGATGATTACGATGCTGACGATGACAGGGATCCTCTGTATGTTCCCAATAGAGGAGATGAAGAGGGGGACAGTTCAGAGGGGGAGTCAGAGAGTAGTAGGAGGAGAGAAGTTGCTGAAAGAAGCTGGGGCAGCTCTTCGTCAGAAACAGCTGGTGGCAGAGTCCGGCACCATGTATCGCCACCTATGTACAGCCAGCCAACTTGCCCTTCAGCATAAGCTACTGAGGTCCCCATAGTGCCCACATCCCAGGGTGGCTCAGCGGTGTGGAAATTTTTTAATGTGTGTGCCTCAGATCGGACCAAAGCCATCTGTTCGCTCTGCCAACAAAAATTGAGCCGTGGAAAGGCCAACACTCACGTAGGGACAAGTGCCTTACGAAGGCACCTGGAGAAAAGGCACAAACAGCAATGGGATGGCCACCTGAGCAAAAGCTGCAGCAGCACACAAAAGAAAAGTCACCCTCTTTCTCCTCTTCCTCCTTCAGTTGCATCATCTGCTTCTGCCGCTTTCTCCCTTGCACCTTCACAGGCACCCTCCTCCACTGCTCCTCTGCCCACAGCAGCAGTCAGGTGTCCGTGAAGGAAATGTTTGAGTGGAAGAAGCCAATTTCGGCCAGTCACCCCCTTGCCCGGCGTCTGACAGCTGGCGTGGCGGAACTGTTAGCTCGGCAGCTGTTACCATACCAGCTGGTGGACTCTGAGGCCTTCCGTAAATTTGTGGCCATCGGAACACCGCAGTGGAAGATGCCAGGCCGCACTTATTTTTCGAGAAAGGCCATACCCCAACTGCACCATGAAGTTGAGAGGCAAGTGGTGTCATCTCTTGCGAAGAGTGTTGGGTCAAGGGTACACCTGACCACGGATGCCTGGTCTGCCAAGCACGGGCAGGGCCGCTACATTACGTACACAGCCCATTGGGTGAACCTGGTGGTGAACGATGGCAAGCAGGGCGCAGCGGACCAAATTGTGACACCTCCACGGCTTGCAGGCAGGCCTCCTGCCACCTCCTCTCCTCCTGCTACATGCTCTTCGCTGTCCTCCTCCTCCTTGGCTGAGTGGCAGTTCTCCTCTCCAGCTACACAGCCCCAGCTCCGCAGGGCCTATGCTGCATGCCAGGTACGACGCTGTCACGCCATCTTAGACATGTCTTGTCTCAAAGCGGAGAGTCACACTGGAGCAGCTCTCCTGGCTGCTCTTAAGAAACAGGTGGATGAGTGGCTGACCCCGCACCACCTGGAGATAGGCAACGTGGTGTGCGACAACGGCAGCAATCTGCTTGCCGCTTTGCATATGGGGAAGCTGACACACATACCCTGCATGGCACATGTCATGAATCTAGTTGTTCAAAGATTTGTGGCAAAGTACCCTGGCTTAGCGGATGTCCTGAAGCAGGCCAGGAAGTTCTGTGGGCATTTGAGGCGGTCTTACACAGCCATGGCACGATTTGCAGAAATTCAGCGGAAAAACAACATGCCGGTGAGACGCCTCATTTGCGATAGCCCGACTCGCTGGAATTCGACCCTGCTCATGTTCTCCCGCCTGCTAGAACAGAAGAAAGCCGTCACCCACTACCTCTACAACTACAGTAGAATGAAACAGTCTGGGAAGATGGGGATGTTCTGGCCCGACAACTGGACACTGATGAAAAATGCATGCAGGCTCATGCGGCCATTTGAGGAGGTGACCAACCTGGTGAGCCGCAGTGAGGGCACCATCAGCGACTTAATTCCCTACGCTTACTTCTTGGAGCGTGCTGTGCGTAGAGTGGCGGATGAAGCTGTGAATGAGCGTGACCAGGAACCGTTACGGCAGGAACAGGCATGGGACCAATTTTCATCAGACCCAGCTGTTTCCTCAACACCTGCGGCAGCACAGAGGGGGGAGGAGGAGGAAGAAGAGAAGTCGTGTGCAGAAGACGAGTCAGACTCAGAGGATGATGAGCAAGGTGTTTCTTTGGGGGAGGAGGAGGAGGAGGGGACGGCGGCAGGAGAACACCCGCAGCAGGCGTCGCAGGGGGCTTGTGCTGCTCAACCTTCCCGTGGTATTGTTCGCGGCTGGGGGGAGGAGGTTGACTTACGTGACGTCACTGAGGAAGAGCAAGAGGAGATGGAGGGTACTGGATCCGACTTTGTGCAGATGTCGTCTTTTATGCTGTCCTGCCTGTTGAGGGACCCCCGTATAAAAATCCTCAAGGGGAATGAGCGGTACTGGGTGGCCACACTACTAGACCCTCGGTACAGGCACAAAGTGGCGGACCTGTTACCAACTCACCGGAAGGTGGAAAGGATGCAGCACATGCAGAACCAGCCGTCAACTATGCTTTACAATGCCTTTAAGGGTGATGTGACAGCACAACGCCAGCAAGGTACCACTGCCACTAATCCTCCTCCCGTGTCCACGCAGTCAAAGACAGGACGCTCCAGCGATCTCATGGTGATGTCGGACATGCGGACGTTCTTTAGTCCAATGCCTCGCCGTAGCCCTTCCGGATCCACCCTCCACCAACGCCTGGAACGGCAGGTAGCCGACTACCTGGCCTTAAGTGTGGATGTAGACACTGCTGTGAACAGCGATGAGGAACCCTTGAACTACTGGGTGCGCAGGCTTGACCTGTGGCCAGAGCTGTCCCAATTTGCCATCCAACTTCTCTCCTGCCCTGCCGCAAGCGTCCTGTCAGAAAGGACCTTCAGCGCAGCTGGAGGCATTGTCACAGAGAAGAGAAGTCGCCTAAATCACAAAAGTGTTAAGAACCTCACCTTTATCAAAATGAATGAGGCATGGATCCCGGAGGGCTGCTGCCCGCCCCAAGACTAAGTCAGTCCCCGCACACACAGCATCTCTGCCTGCACGCCGTGTGACTGGCTGCCTGGGCTGCCCCAAGAAGACTAAGTCGCTCCCAGTCCCTCCACACAGCATGTCTGCCTGCAGGCCGCTTGACTACCTTCTCCGCCACCACCAACAGGGCCCGGGACTCCAGGCGGATTGCTGAATTTTTTAGGCCGCTGCTAGCAGCAGCCGCTGTAATAATTTTTCTGGTGCGTGTACATGACTGCCTAATTTTTCTGGCTGCACTGCGGGCAGCTGCAACAACAAAAGAAAAGGCATGTACATGCGCCCATTCCCCTTCGTGATCATTACCTTGCCGTGGTGAAGGGGCTTGCGTATCACAATGAAGCAATGACAGGCGCCTAGATGAGTGTCTCGGGGGGCACACAAAAGATAATAAGGTCGTTGCTTCATTGTGGTCAGACCAAATTTGATCAGCTGGACAGTCACTGTTCTGTCATTCAGCTACATCAGCCAGGCGACCATATGGGCTGTAAAGCCACCAAAACCTGCACTCTCGCCATGGTGCGCACCAGTCCAGCACGGCCATCACTACACAAACAGCTGTTTGCGGTGCGTTACACGGTGAGTTTGGTGTGTCAGTGTGAAGCAGTACCTTAATTACACTACCTGATTGATGTATACACATGCAAGATGTTTTAAAGCACTTTAGGCCTGTCATTTAGCATTCAATGTGATTTCTGCCCTTAAAACGCTGCTTTGCGTCAAATCCAGATTTTTACCCGGGACTTTTGGCATGTATCCCACTCCGCCATGCCCCCCTCCAGGTGTTAGACCCCTTGAAACATCTTTTCCATCAGTTTTGTGGCCAGCATAATTATTTTTTTTTTCAAAGTTCGCATCCCCATTGAAGTCTATTGCGGTTCGCGAACTTTAACGCGAACCGAACGTTACGCGAAAGTTCGCGAACCCGGTTCGCGAACCTAAAATCGGAGGTTCGGCCCATCTCTAGTCAGCACAGCGAACACCTCACCAGTGACAAGGGCTCACTGGTGAGTAGAAAGGTCAGACTAATCGGGTTTGGTAACAGACAGGCAGATACAGTACAGAATCGGGAGGCAGAGAAGAACGGTTAACAGGCAGAGTCGGCAGCAATATCAGATAGGCTAAAGTACAGAATCACTGAGCAGAAAGAGGTAACGATATTCAGGCAGAGTCGGCAACAATATCAGATAGGCTAAAGTACAGAATCACTGAGCAGAAAGAGGTAACGATATTCAGGCAGAGTCGGCAACAAGGTCAGATGGGCAAAGGTACAGAATCACTAGAGAGTAAGAATAGTCAGAAACAAGCCAGAGTCATAAACAGATAATAACCATATAATGCACAATCCTATCACTGTGTGAAATCCCCGGTTTCCTCCCGGATCAAAGCACACCGGATCTAACTAAGGTCTGAGCGCTAACACGAAGTGATCGCAACAGCAGACAAGCTGCCAGTGACTCCTCAGCTCTTTTGAAGCTGAGGAGTCCCTGAGGCACGCCCCCGCTGCCCAGCCAATCAGGAGCGGCCGGCGCCTCCAGTGACGTCAGCCGACCCTTCGGTCAGCTGACGCCTCTCTTTGAGGAATAAAGGTTGCGGCGATGCGCACGCGCACGCCCTATTGCGACCATGTGAGCAGGAGACAAGCCCATCCTCGGCGTGCTAGATGCCCGAGGCACGGGGAACCGAGCAGGCAGGGGAAGAGAGGCAGCCGCGGTGGTAGAGCTCTCCCCCGCGGCTGCAGAATCACAGATTGTTACGGTACTCCCCCCCCCCCCTTGAGGCGTGGACTCCGGACACGTCCGACATGGTTTTTCAGGGTGCGAATCATGAAACTCCCGCTTCAACACCTCAGCATGCATGCGACGATCCGGTACCCATGATTTCTCCTTAGGCCCATACCCCTTCTAATGAACCAAATATTGAAGCGAATTGCGCACCCAACGGGAATCCAAAATTCGCTCAATTTCGTACTCAGGTTCACCATCAATCACCACGGGGGGGGAAGGGGGTGGAGAGGAATTCACATGCACAGCCGGTTTCACCAAAGACACATGAAAAGATTTTACACCTCTCATACTGGATGGCAATGCAATCATATAGGTCACATCATTGATCTTTTTGGAAACGGGGTATGGGCCAATAAATCTGGGACCCAATTTAACTGAAGGTTGCTTTAGGGCCAAATGCCGGGTAGAAACCCACACCATGTCCCCTGGCACAAAATCCCATTCCACAGAGTGTCTCTTGTCTGCCTGCTTTTTCTGAATCTGAAAGGCTTTCTCCAAATTATTTTTTACCATTAACCAAATCTCCTTTAAAGATCCCTGCCGGTTCTCCAGTGCAGGGAAAGGAGATGAGACCACTGGTAACGGGGAAAACTTAGGAGACCTCCCCGTGACCACTTGGAAAGGCGAAAAGCCCGAAGAGGTATTCAAATTGTTGTGTGCAAACTCTGCGAATGGCAAGAACTTTGCCCATTCTAATTGAGTGTCTGCCACGTAACATCTTAAGAATTGCTCCAACGACTGATTGACCCTCTCAGTCTGGCCGTTGGTCTGTGGGTGGTAGCCGGACGAGAAAGACAGATTCATACCCATATGATGGCAAAAAGCTCTCCAGAACCTAGACACGAACTGGACTCCCCTATCCAGTGGCGTAGCTACAAACCTCTGGGCCCCGATGCGGAATCTGGATGTAGGCCCCCCCCCCCCACGGCAACAACAGCCCCCCTCCCCCGGCAACACCCGACGCACACACATATCCGAATCCCTATAGCCAGCTATAGGTCCCCCCAGTATAGGTAGCCAGGCATAGGTACGCCAGTAGAGTTGCCCCCGGTATAGGTTAGCCAGGTAGGTGCCTCCAGCATAGGTAGCCAGTATAGTTGCCCCCAGTATAGGTTAGATAGGCAGGCGCCGCCAGTACAGGTTAGCTAGGTGGGTGCCTCTAATATAGGTAGCCAGAATAGTTGCCCCCAGCATAGGTTAGATAGGTAGGTGCCCCCAGTATAGGTTAGTTAGGTAGGTGCCTCCAATATAGGTAGCCAGTATAGTTGCCACCTGTATAGGCTAGCTAGGTGCCCCGAATACAAGTTAGACAATTAAGTGCCCCCAGGTTAGATAGGTAGGTGCCCCCCAGTATAGGTTAGATTAGGTAGCTGCCCCCCAGTATAGGTTAGATGAGGTAGGTGCCCTCCAGGATAGGTTAGGTAGCTGCCCCCCAGGATAGATTAGGTAGCTTTCCCCCAGGATAGGTTAGAGTAGGTAGCTGCCCCCCCGGATAGGTTAGAGTAGGTAGCTGCCCCCCAGGATAGGTTAGGTAGGTAGCTGGCCCCCCAGGATAGGTTAGGTAGGTAGCTGGCCCCCCAGGATAGGTTAGGTAGGTAGCTGCCCCCCAGGATAGGTTAGGTAGGTAGCTGCCCCCCAGGATAGGTTAGGTAGGTAGCTGGCCCCCCAGGATAGGTTAGGTAGGTAGCTGGCCCCCCAGGATAGGTTAGGTAGGTAGCTGGCCCCCCAGGATAGGTTAGGTAGGTAGCTGGCCCCCCAGGATAGGTTAGGTAGGTAGCTGGCCCCCCAGGATAGGTTAGGTAGGTAGCTGGCCCCCCAGGATAGGTTAGGTAGGTAGCTGCCCCCCAGGATAGGTTAGGTAGGTAGCTGCCCCCCAGGATAGGTTAGGTAGGTAGCTGGCCCCCCAGGATAGGTTAGGTAGGTAGCTGGCCCCCCAGGATAGGTTAGGTAGGTAGCTGGCCCCCCAGGATAGGTTAGGTAGGTAGCTGGCCCCCCAGGATAGGTTAGGTAGGTAGCTGGCCCCCCAGGATAGGTTAGGTAGGTAGCTGGCCCCCCAGGATAGGTTAGGTAGGTAGCTGGCCCCCCCAGGATAGGTTAGGTAGGTAGCTGGCCCCCCAGGGTAGGTTAGGTAGGTAGCTGCCCCCCAGGATAGGTTAGGTAGGTAGCTGGCCCCCCAGGGTAGGTTAGGTAGGTAGGTAGGTCGCTAGCTGCCCTCTCCCTCCCTTCCTCTCCCCCTCAGATGCAGAGTGCGCAGCGCACGGAAGCGCTGTAGGCGGAACTCACCTCCGTCCCTGCGCCACTGGTCTCCTCCCGCTCTGTATAGATGTTGTTACACACTGCTTCCTGTTTAGCCGGAAGCAGTGTGTAACAGCAGATCTATGCAGAGCGGGAGGAGACCAGCGGCGCTTGGAACGCAGGCAGGTGAGTTCTGCCTACAGCGCTTCCGTGCGCTGCGCACTCTGCATCTGAGGGGGAGGGGAGGGGGCCCGGGGAGAGGTCGGACTGCCCTCCCCACGGCTGCAGCTCCCCCCTCCCAATAACGCACGCAGGGATCTCCGAGTCCAAACGGACATGGGCCCCCCGGGCCCCTCCCCCGCCTCTTCAGGAGCCGGGCCCGGTCGCCGAGGCGACCGTTGCGACCACAGGCCCTACGCCCCTGCCCCTATCTGACACCACATTTTCCGGAATGCCATGTAATCGGAAAATGTGTTGAATGAAGAGTTCTGCCAGTTCCTGGGCAGAGGGGAGTCCATCTAGGGGAATGAAATGAGCCATCTTGCTAAATCTGTCGACTACCACCCAAATGACCGTCTTCCCCTCCAAACGGGGAAGTTCACCCACAAAATCCGTGGATAAATGGGTCCACGGTTCTCTAGACGCCCGAGGCACGGGGAACCGAGCAGGCAGGGGAAGAGAGGCAGCCGCGGTGGTAGAGCTCTCCACCGCGGCTGCAGAATCACAAATTGTTACAGTAACCTTTTCCTGTACTACTATGAATGTTTGTAAGGTTTTTTGCAGTCTATGCACCTTATTCAAATCTTTTTTTGAGGGGGGTCCGGGTGGAATACCTTCTTGTAAAATATATGAAAACACATAGATAAAAAGAACATTTCTCCCAGAGTAAAATTAGCTATGAATTACTTTTCTCCTATGTTGCAGTGACTTGTAGTAGATAGTAGAAATCTGACAGAATTGACAGGTTTTGGAGTAGCCCATCTCCTCATGGGGGATTCAGGTTTTTTTTCTTTTCAATATGTATTATGTCATGAGGGTATATTACAGTTATTCTTGCAAATAAGAGCTTGTAATTAGTGATATAGTCTCAATGAATGCAAATCTAAAAAGTACACCTTTATTTCCAAATTAAATTATGTTCCTAGTACAATATATGATCAGACAGACAAGTGACAGTGCTCAAGGATACACCTGAAATGTAATCCAACAGAGACAATGCAGAGCCCCTCCGGAACTAAATACATGCCTTGAATGCAAGTCAGATGCAAATTATTTGCTAATTCTAATCTAAAAAATTGGAAGTGAATGTGAAGCAGTGAATGCAGCTGGCCATTAGTATACTTACGTTCAATATGCACAGTGGGAGACATGGCAGCGCTTTCAAACAGAAGTTATACCTGAATGTTCAATCTGCATGGATGTGCAGAGCTCCAGGAATTGGACAATATTATTACACACCTAGCAATCACTACAGGCAAAGGAGGGTGTTAGCTTCATTGATAATGTGTGCACAAATTATGACCTAATAGACTTCCCCACGGCAGTGACGTACCCCCTCGGGGAAGACCTAACACTAATCTAACAATAAAAACATAATATTCCTCGTGCTGCTAATCATAAATGGTATACACATTTCATAAAACAGACATACAAGTGACAGTGCTCAAAGATACACCTTAAAATGTAAGCCAACAGAGGCAATGCAGAGCCCCTCTACTATAATGGCCGAAAACTGAGAAATAATGTTTTTATTTTCCATTTTCTCTTATTATTCCCTTTATAATGCATTTAGAATAAAATTAATCTTAGCAAAAATGTACCACTTAAAGAAAGCCTAATTGGTGGCGAAAAAAACAAGATAATAGATCTTTTTTTCTTTTTTTTTTTGATAAGTAGTGATAAAGTTATTGGCAAATGAATGTGAAGAGCGCTGCCATAAGTGTAAAAACCCTCAGTGGTGAACTGGTTAATCAGCATTTGCTCACAAGGCCAGCATTACTTATTTCACACTATGAATACAAGATCTGTGTGTGACATACAAATATAGTTACTTCATTATGTTGACTCTTCCTGTGGATCATAAGCTGACAGCCGAACGTGCTTAGCTCAATAACCGAATTACACTGTCCTCTGTCTCTAATAGTGACCCAAAACCACTGTGTCAAGTTGTTTCTATCCAGTAAGTGCTCATCACTGCCTGATCATTTTATACCTCTGCATTATTACTACGCTGCAGTCAGTAATTGGTGTTTAAAGTGGTTTGCCAAGTTTACACAGTTACCTAGTTATATATATAGAGGGAAAAAGACAAGTGTCCATCAAGTGCAACTTCACGAGCCTCTCAGTGCCAAATCCAGACAAAAGGATAAAATTGTCTGCCTGACTGCATCAGAGCGTCACCATTCTACACCTGTAACTATAGAAATGAATGGCCTTCAATATGGGGAGCGCGTACAAGACAATTTAAAATGCTGATATAACATTTAGCAGAACTGCTTCCTGTGGTAAATTATTCTACAGCTTAAAGAAATACTGTAGGGGGGTCAGAGGAAAATGAGTTGAAATAACCCGGGGCTTCTAATGGTCCCCGCAGACGTCCTGTGCCCGCGCAGCCACTCACCGATGCTCCGGCCCCGTCTCCGGTTCACTTCTGGAATTTCAGACTTTAAAGTCTGAAAACCACTGCACCTGCATTGCCGTGTCCTCACTCCCGCTGATGTCACCAGGAGCGTACTGCACAGGTACAGACCATACTGGGCTTGTGCTATACACTCCTGGTGACATCAGCGGGAGCGAGGATACGGCAACGCAGACGCAGTGGTTTTCAGACTTTAAAGTCGGAAATTCCAGAAGTGAACCAGAGACGGGGCCGGAGCATCGGTGAGTGGCTGCGCGGGCACAGGATGTCTGCGGGGGACCATTAGAAGCCCTGGGTAACTTCAACTCATTTTCCCCTGACCCCCCTACAGTATTCCTTTAAAGGATACCCAAGGTGAAATGTGACATAATGAGATAGACATGTGTATGTACAGTGCCTAGCACACAAATAACTATGCTGTGTTCCTTTTTTTCTTTCTCTGCCTGAAAGAGTTAAAGGGATACTGTAGGGGGGTCGGGGGAAAATGAGTTGAACTTACACGGGGCTTCTAATGGTCCCCCGCAGGCATCCTCTGCCCGCGTAGCCGCTCACCGATGCTCGGGCCCTGCCTCCGGTTCACTTCTGTAATTTCTGACTTTAAAGTCAGAAAACCCCTGCGCCTGCGTTGCAGTGTCCTCGCTTCCCCTGATGTCACCAAGAGCGTACTGCGCAGGCACAGACCATACTGGGCTTGTGCTATACACTCCTGGTGACATCAGCGGGAAGGAGGACACGGCAACGCAGGCGCAGGGGTTTTCTGACTTTAAAGTCAGAAATTACAGAAGTGAACCAGAGGCGGGGCCGGAGCATCGGTGAGCGGCTACGCGGGTACAGGATGCCTGCGGGGGACCATTAGAAGCCCCGGGTAAGTTCAACTCATTTTCCCCCGACCCCCCTACAGTATCCCTTTAAATATCAGGTATGTAAGTGGCTGACTCAGTCCTGACTCCGACAAGAAGTGACTACAGTGTGACCCTCAGTGACAACAAATTCCCATTTTTACATCTTACTTGCTCTCAGAAGCCATTTTTTGCTAGGAAAGTGTTTTATAGTTAGAATTTCTTATCAGTGAGGGTCACACTGTAGTCACTTCCTGTCTGAGTCAGGACTGAGTCAGCCACTTACATACCTGATATTTAACTCTTTCAGGCAGAGAAAGAAAAAAAGGAACACAGCATAGTTATTGGTTTGCTAGGCACTGTACATACACATGTCTATCTCATCATGTCACATGTCACCTTGGGTATCCTTTAATCATTCTTATTCAATTTTATTTATAAAGTGCTAACATATTACACAGCACTGTACAATAGATAGGGGCGACATTACAGCATTAAATTATGTTACAGAGGGACATTATAGCGCTCAACAAAGGTACACAAAATAGTGATGTAACAAAGTAGGGATAAAAATAGTCAAAGTCACTAAGTTCATATGGTGGCAGAGAAAAGTGTACAAGGAGGAGGGGTGAACCAAATAGGCTTACAATCTAAGAGGTGGGGGAGAGGGATACATAGGGGGGGATGGGGTGCATGTCCAAGGGACGGGGTTGGAGCTATGATGATGACGGGTAAGTAATGGTTAATAGATGGGTCTGCTTAAAGCGGACCCAAACCAAACATTTTTTAATTCAGAATATTTAGTTGCACCACTCTGACACATACAGAGATAAATAAACACTCCTTCAAGCCTATGAGCATTTCAGTGCCTGCTTTTCACCCTCCTCTTTGCATAACTAGGGTTATACTGGGGGCAGCCATTAGCAATTCCTCCTTTGCTGGACACCATCTACTAAACCGGATTCTGTCCCGGCAATATGAAAGTAAGTGAGGGGTTCCTTCAATAAATGTAAGATATTTTATATTTGTCATCATGCAGCCGAAAAAAGGCTGCTATTTATTATTATAATTTAGAAAATAGATTTTATTTATGAAATCTTGTATTTTTAATTTAGGTCCACTTTAAAGGAGTTGAAAGTGGTGGTGAACATGATGGCAGGAGGGAGTTCCAGAGAGAAGGGGCTGGTAGAGAGAAGTCCTTGAGCCAAAACGCATTAAAACGCACCCAAACACAATTTCTCTTGTGCTTCCCAGATATTTCTCTTGTGCTTCCCAGATATCTCCTCCATGACCAGGGCCGGGTCTCTGGAAAGGCCACAAAGGCTTGTGCCTCGGGTGGCTGCAGCCCTTGGGGGGGAAGGAAGGTGGGAGGCTGGACATAGAAGAGAGGCATGTGGAACAGGAGGCTGCAAATGAGAGCAACACATAGAAATAGGGGCACTGCTGCCCAAGGGAACTGAATGTGACAGAGGCTGCTGTACATAGATAATGCACATGGAAAGGTGGGGTTGCACATGGAGTGAGGGGCACTGTTGCTCATGGAAAGGGAGCAACAAGAAGGCTGGCCGAGGGGGGGGGGGGGGGGGCAGATTGATGTGTGAACAGATAGACCATGAGACAGATCCCTTTGTGTTTGAGTCTGATTAGAGAGAGATGCGTTGACTGTCCATACACCACAGAACGATTCCCCCAAGTGTAAACTGAACCAACCCCCCCCCCCCCCACCCGGTGTGGGGTAAATTCTCAATTGCGCAAAGGTGGATCAGCGCATCACCAAGCCGCCTCCGAATGTCCACCAATCAGAGGTGCGCCGAGCCCCCCCCCCAAGAAACTACAAATGCACCTTGAAACCAAACAGAAGCTCTGCATAAACATCAATAAGCAATGCTATTACATGGGAGCAGCTGACCAAAGTCACTTACATTTGTACATGGAGAGGGAAGGAACAGCGCTACTTAAAAACAGATTGCATCCTTATGACTACCTGCTTGAGAGTGCAAGCCCCACTTGGAGGCGGCCTGGTGATGCGCTGATCCACCTTTGCGCAATTTTGAATTTTTAATTGGTAGCGCACCCAGGCTATGCATATGCATAATTTAGGATTAGTTAGTGTTAGGGCCCCTCCCATGGGGGATAACTTCTTCGCAGTGGGAGGGACAAGTACTTAATAAGTTGCATGCAAGCTATTACGGAAACCAACATCCTCCAATGGTAGACTGGTGCATTTTATTTGAATGCTGGGTGTGTATTTTATCCCACTAGTGGGGCTTGCACTCTCAAGCAGGTAGTCATAAGGATGCAATCTGTTTTTAAGTAGCGCTGTTCATTTCCTCGCCATGCGTAAATTCTCACTTGTCTCGCTGCCGCGATTCCTTTAAATTCCCATAAAAAGGCCCCTTTGGCTGTAAAAACGAAGCTCCGCCTCTGGCCGTGATAAGCTCCACCCCTTGCCAGGGAAGGTCCTCCCACACACGCAGGAAGCTCCTCCCCATCTGGGACACTTTAGAGTGGTGCCATACAGGAATCCTAGTGTAACTATCCCCTTAGCTGTGTGGGAGCAGGTATGATAGTGTCTCTCTGACAGCAGTGACCTGTCCCTCCTCCAGCATCTACAGTAACCTCTCCCTCCCCCAGCACCCACAGGGGCCTCTCCCTCCACCTAGGACCCATACTGACCTCTCCTTCCCCAGCATTAGCACTGCAGTGATCCTGCCTCCCCCAGCACCCACACTGACCCCTCCCTCCCCCAGCACCTACATTGACTTTTCCCTCCCCCAGCAGCACCCTTCCTGTCCCCAGCAGAACCCTTCCTGTCCCTAGCAGCACCCACAGTGACCTCCTCCAGCACCTAAACTGACCTCACTCTCCCCAGCACCCCAAATGACTTCCCCTTCCTGCAGCACCCACACTGACCTCTACTTCTCCCAACATCCACCCCTTCCCCCATAGCTGGCACCCAGTACTCGGCATTTGCATTCAGCACCCACATGACAACCAATACCCCCCTAGCCAGAAATGAGGACAGGGGCATGCAGGGCGAGGGGGGGGGGGGGGACGTTGGGGAGTTGCGAAGCCCCTTTTTTTAAATTTGAGCACCCCCCACTTAAGGACCCTGTCGAACACTATTACCAACGCACACTCGATTGACCACTTTAAACTGAGATTTTCACGTGTGCGTGATCAATGCATTGGACTGATTTCATCCCAAAATCGATCGAATGGTCAGTCGGGTGGACAAGTTGCGACACTGATTTTCATCCGATTTGATAGAATTATTGATTCGGATGGTTGATCGAGCCACACAATTACTAGATATATGGCCAACAGTAGCATAATTACAATCCGTGGGGCTCCCCTGCGAAACTTTGAGGGGGCCCCCCAAAGTTCAAACAATACAATACAATACAATAACATTTCTATAGCGCTTTTCTCCCATAGGACTCAAAGCGCTTAGGCTTTCTCAGATTCAGTAATTAGTAGGATGAAGTATTCACACAACAAAAGTTATATTTCTGCAATCGTTATCTTCCCGTTTAATTGGTATGCTTGCTGATTCCTTGCAAAAGTCTGCCTTACAATTTGGGACTGCAATCGTTATCTTCCCGTTTAATTGGTATGCTTGCTGCATACATTGCTACTAAGATTGTTTAATATAAATTTAAGTAGTTCAGCAGTGTTTGTAAATTCCCATATTACATCCTGTGAATCCTTGTGTTCCAGCCCAGTGACCACCAATTATTTATTACAGGCCTGTTTTTTGGTAGCCACTCCCATCCCCAGCTGAACTGTTTTCTCAATTTCTAATTGAGAATCACTTCCATTTCAGCCATGGCAGCTATCATACCTATTTAAACACTGCAAGAAGGTCACTTGTGGCCTAGGTCATTTGGTGCCATTTAATTCCCAAGTGCCATTTATTACAAAGTGCTTTGCAACAACTTACCAAGAATTTACCAAGAATTCACCCAGGAATTCAAACAGGAATCAACAGCCAAAGGACTCTGCTGGAAACTACTACTCTGCATCCACAACTGCCTCCAATGCTGTTGCTCAAAATGCCACTGCTGGACATATGTTGCACTACCAAGTAGACTCTTTATGTACACAGGTTTGCTTGCACTAACTGCATACTCACATAAACTGTTTAGGAGTTGGAAATTTCCTGCTGATAATCATTGACACTTACCATGTTTACTGCACTTTTTCTTATGTTCTGCCTGTCTGCAAACATCTACAAGTTGCATTGCAATATGCATCCTCCCAGTGTACCTCACTCCATATTCATTTCATCTGCTCTGCTCTGCTCACCTTACTCAGCTTCTCATGAACTGTTAGCTCTCCTGAAATCTCTCTCTCCCTCCAGCAGCTCAAAAACCTCACAAACATTTAAATCCCATTCACATTTGCTTACTCTCTCCCTCCTACTCTTACTTGCTGCTGGTGATATATCGCCTAACCCTGGGCCACAGCCTGCTGCCAGACAAGCATCCCCTGCTGACCCGCTTCACAGCTCTCTGTCCACAAATAACTTCAACACCCATCCTCGCCCCAACCTCATTTCCATCCATCCCACTCACAAGCACATGCTCCCCCTACCCTGCGGTCTCTGGAATGCCAGATCCGTCCGCAATAAACTTACAGAGGTCCACAACCTCTTCCTCTCCAAATCCCTCACCATCCTCGCACTCACTGAGACATGGCTCACCCCCTCTGACTCTGCCGCAGAGGCTGCCCTCTCATACGGGGGGCTTCACCTCAGTCACACCCCCAGACCAGACAACAGGACCGGGGGAGGGGTGGGTCTGCTCCTCTCCCCATCCTGCACATTCCGTGTCCTCACTCCACCTTCCTCCCTACAATTCACATCATTTGAGGCCCACACTATCCGCCTCTACAATCCCCTCCCAGCCATTGTTGCAGTCTTATACCGCCCTCCGGGCTCCACACGACAATTTCTCGACAACCTTGCCTCCTGGCTCCCACACATCCTCTCCTCTGACCTCCCCACCATCATCCTCGGGGATTTCAATATACCCATCAATGAACCCAAGAACTCTGTTGCGACCCGGCTACTCACCATAGCCAACTCACATGGCCTAGTACAACACACCAACGCCCCCACTCACACTGCACGTCACACTCTCGACCTTATATTCACTAAATCCACCACCATTGCAGACCTCGACATCGCACCATTTCCACCCTCAGACCATTACCTTCTCGCCTTCAACCTCCTCACGGAAGGCACCTCCAAACTACCCGCTCACCCACCTGGTCGATGGCAGCGAGACCTACGCAAGCTCAACCCTGGCGTCCTTGCTGACTCCCTCCATGGCCTATCCTCCACTCTCCCCACCCTAACCTGTCCTAATCTTGCTGCAGCTCAGTATCACCAAATTCTCTCATCAGCCCTAGAGAAAGCTGCTCCACCAATATTCCGCCGCAACCGACCCCCTAACCCCCAGCCCTGGCGCACTACCCATACTCGCAACCTCCAGAGGTAAACACGCGCCACTGAACGAAAATGGCGGAAAACTCGACTAAACCAGGATTTCCTACAGTACAAGACTAACCTGCAGCAGTTCCACACTGCCCTTGCTCATGCGAAGCAGGAATACTTTACCAAGCTCATCGGAGCACAAGCTTCCAATCCCCGGCGTCTTTTTAGCACCTTCAACTCCCTGCTTAAACCCACCCCCCCACCTTCTGTTTCTTCCCTCTCTGCCACAGATTTAGCCACCCACTTCACCAACAAAATAGTCTCCATCCGTCAGGAAATATCCAATCTTCAATCTTCACCTCCCACCTGCTCACAACCTACTCCTTCTCCACCCTATCCTCCCCTCACCTCCTTCACTCCTACTACCACTGAGGAGGTCAACCACCTACTGCAGACTTCCCATACCACTACCTCCCCCCTTGACCCTATCCCTTCTGATCTACTTCAGCCTCACTTCACGGATCTGGCCCCAGTCCTCACTACCATGTTTAACCTCTCCCTATCCACAGGCACCTTCCCCTCAGACTTCAAGCAGGCCACTGTACTGCCTCTGCTCAAGAAACCCTCCCTCGACCCCTCGCTACCCTCCAACTACCGCCCGATCTCCCTCCTCCCCTTCGCCTCAAAACTCCTTGAGCGTCTGGTTCACAAACGCCTGACCCAGTACCTCAATGCCAACTCACTACTAGACCCACTGCAATCTGGATTTCGGCCTGCCCACTCAACCGAAACGGCTCTCACCAAAGTGGTCAATGACCTTGCCTTAGCTAAAGCTGAAGGTAAATACACCATTCTCCTCCTCCTTGACCTTTCAGCAGCTTTTGATACAGTAGATCATCCCCTACTCCTCCAGTCCCTCCAATCCATGGGCATTCACGATCTCGCCCTGACCTGGCTTTCATCCTACCTTTCCAACCGCTCCTTCACGACCTCCTTCAATGAGTCCTCGTCCACCCCCAACCACCTCTCAGTGGGAGTCCCCCAAGGCTCGGTCCTTGGCCCCCTACTGTTCTCCCTATACACATCCTCCATTGGCAAGGTTATCTCCTCCATGGGTTTTAACTATCATCTGTATGCAGATGACACTCAAATCTATCTCCACACCCCTGACATATCCACCACTACCATGGACAAGGTCTCCTCCTGCCTATCTGCCATCTCCTCCTGGATGTCCGCTAGGTTCCTAAAACTAAATCTAGACAAAACGGAATTTATGATCTTCCCACCCCGGTCATCCCTGGACCTCCCAGATGTGCAGGTCACTGTTAACCACACTACTATTCACCCTACCTCTCAAGCCCGCTGTCTGGGTGTCACCCTGGACTCCGCACTCTCCTTCACTCCCCACATCCAAAACCTCACAAAGTCCTGCAACTTCCACCTTCGTAACATCTGTAAGATTCGCCCTTTCCTGACCCCTGCCACCACCAAACTCCTCATCCATGCCCTCATAATTTCCCGCCTCGACTACTGCAATGCCCTTCTGTCTGGACTCCCTAAGACCCGAATAGCCCCACTGCAGTCCATCATGAATGCGGCTGCCAGAATTATCCACTCCTCCCATCGCTCCACCAGGGCGGCTCCCCTCCGTGAATCCCTCCACTGGCTTCCTATCCAGTCCAGAATCAGATTCAAGATATTGTGTCTGACCTACAAATCCATCCACAAAACCTGTCCAACCTACATTTCTGATCTTACTCAGAGATACACACCAAGCCGCTCACTCCGCTCCTCCAATGAACTTCGCCTGACCGTCCCCCGCATCACCCAGTCCCATGCACGCCTCCAAGACTTCTCAAGAGCCGCTCCGACACTATGGAACTCCCTACCTCCACCCATTAGGGCAGCCCCCTCCTTCAACACCTTCAAGAAGGCCCTCAAAACTCACCTTTTCACTCTTGCCTACCACCCCTCACAATTGCTCTAAACCCACAGCCGAACTCTGGTCCCCTACCTCTCGTGTCCCTACCTCTCCCTCTAGATTGTAAGCCTTTGGGCAGGGTCCTCACTCCTTTTGTGTCCTACCTGATCATGCACCTCTATTACTGTGCACCCATGCTATGCATTTGAGTGAACCTAACTTGCCTAACTCCATGCTCCCATCCAGTGACTGACTAAGCATTACCTTGTACTCATACTGTGCTGTGTGATCTGGTTTTCTTGTATTCCTGTATTGTCATATTGCTGTTTGTCACCCCTAAATATTGTCTGTAACCTAAATTAATGTCCAGCGCTGCGTAATATGTTGGCGCTTTATAAATACAACAAATAAATAATAATAATAAATAAATAAATGCCAGACTGAACAGGTGGGTTTTCAGTCTGGATTTTAACACGTCCAGGGATGGGGCTGTCCTGATTAGTGTTGGGCGAACAGTGTTCGCCACTGTTCGGGTTCTGCAGAACATCACCCTGTTCGGGTGATGTTCGCGTTCGGCCGAACACCTGGTGGTGTTCGGCCAAACTGTTCGGGTTCGCCCGAACGGCTCATTGCCTGGCCGAACAGGGCCCCTGTTCGGCACGAACAGGGCCCTGTTCGCCCGAATACTGGCCCCCTATGGGGTCGCAGGCATAAGGGGGGAGCATGCCCCGATCGCGGGGGGGGGTCGGAAATTCCCCCCACCCCCTCCGCTAGCGCTCCCCCCTCTGCCCGCTTCCCCATTCAAAAGTTAGGAAGTGAAACTGTACCTGTGCGGCCGGTAGTGGGTGACTGGCAGTGGGCGGCACTATGGAGAGACTGAGGAGGAGGAGGAGTCCGGAGAGTGACGCGTTGAGGGAGGCCGGGCAGTGGGCGGATCAGCAGTAGTACCGTACTACTGCTGATCCGCCCACTGCCCGGCCTCCCTCAACGCGTCACTCTCCGGACTCCTCCTCCTCCTCAGTCTCTCCATAGTGCCGCCCACTGCCAGTCACCCACTACCGGCCGCACAGGTACAGTTTCACTTCCTAACTTTTGAATGGGGAAGCGGGCAGAGGGGGGAGCGCTAGCGGAGGGGGTGGGGGGAATTTCCGACCCCCCCCCGCGATCGGGGCATGCTCCCCCCTTATGCCTGCGACCCCATAGGGCCCCCAAAAGCGGGATGTTCGGGGAGTTCGGGGTTCGGCCCGAACATGCCGAACATTGCGGCCATGTTCGGCGAACTTTCCCGAACCCGAACATCCAGGTGTTCGCCCAACACTAGTCCTGATCTGTTGAGGTAAGGAGTTCCAAAACGTAGGGGCAGCATGACAGAAGGCTCTGGGACCAAAAGTTTCCAAGTGGACTCTGGGTATGACTAGATTATTAGAACCTGTGGATCTGAGAATGCGGGGATTGCTACGCAGCTGTAACATATCTTTCATGTATCCAGGGCCTAGATTATTTAGGGATTTAAATGTCAGTAGGCCGATCTTGAATAGGACCCTCCATTCTATAGGTAGCCAGTGAAGGGAATGCAGGACTGGCGTTATGTGGCAGTGACGGGGTTGGTTGGTTAGCAGTCTGGCAGCAGTATTCTGTATCAGCTGTAGGCGGTACAAGACCTTTTTTGGAAGGCCAGTGTAGAGAGCATTGCAGTAGTCCAGTCAGGATGTGATGAAGGCGTGGACTAAGGTTGGCAGATCTTCTGGGGGTATGAGGTGCTTGATTTTTGCAATTTTCTTCAGGTGAAAATAGGATGATTTCACCACAGCAGAGATTTGAGTTCTGAAGTTTAAATCCCCATCAATTAGAACTCCCAGGCTACGCACATGATCAGAGCTGCGTAGATCCGTGCCTCCTATTCCCAGTGGTAAAGACTGCAAGTTAAGTTGTTTTGTTATCATGCTCTGCCCTCCAATCAGAAGGACTTCAGTTTTGTCTGCATTTAGTTTCAGCCAGTTGTCATTCATCCATTGCTGTAGTTCACGTAAGCAGGCGTTTATAGTTAGAGTTGGGTCTGTCACACCAGGCTTGAAGGAAAGATATAGTTGGGTGTCGTCTGCATAGCAGTGGTATGTCAGGCCATGTTTTTGGATTAGTTTTCCCAACGGTAGCATGTAAATCGTGAAAAGCAGGGGAGAGAGGATTGAGCCCTGGGGCACCCCATACTTAAGTGTTACAGGGGTGGACAGGAAGGGCCCCATAGACAATTTGTGGGTTCTGCCACTCAAGAAGGATTGGAACCACTGAAGTACTATGCCATCAATGCCGCAGTATTCCTGTAGCCTGTTTATCAAGATGTCATGGTCAACTGTGTCAAAGGCTGCAGAAAGGCTGCAAACCCCTTCCCTTGGTGCCCTTCACAGCATTGGGGACAGGGCCAATCTCATAAGGGTCATGCAAGTGTGACCATCATGATTGATCGTCACACCCATAACAAGTGCAGCCACAAAACACCTGATGTGAAGTATAGTCCCCTGTATTGGACGAAAGGAAAGGTGAGTAGTTGGGGGCCCCCCACAGCTCTAGGCCCCCCTGCTTTCGCTGCTCCCCTCTAGTTACACCTCTAATGGCCCACTGTACAGTTCAGGCATAAAGATATGCATACCTTCCAACTTTTTGAGATGAGAAAGGGGGACACGTACGCCACGCCCCCGCCACACCCCTGATCATGCCCCCACCACACCCCCTAGTCACGCATACCATAAAGATTTAATTCAAAAAAATATGTTGTTTTATAATTCAGACCACACTGGTCCTCTCTATCCTGGTTCATTTTCATTCATATTAACATTTTAAAATTAGTAATATATAAATGTAAACAATGGGAATAAAGTTTAGAGTCAATCAAACACATTTTTAGTAGAGAATTATATATATTTACATAGAAAGAGGGACAAAGTCCTGAAAGAGGGACAAATGAGGAGGAAAGAGGGACAGGGTTCTCAAAGAGGGACAGTTGGGAACTATGGATATGTATAAAAAAGCATATTGTAACCAAGCGATACTGAAAGCCACCACAAATGGAATGCTTGTTAGCATAGAATGTCAGCAGGAATAATCCTAATGACTGTTGAAGTATGGGGCGCCGGCCTGCTCTCAGCCCTGTTACCGGGCGATGAACAAGCGCAGTGTTATCAGCCACTTGTCACCTCACATCGTTCCTCAAACAAAATGGCCCTTTGAAAAGGTCTCCTGCAGAAGTAAAACAGAATCTTTTCACGCCGTGCAGACCATTAGTCACCTCTGTGTTTGCCCGGAAGTGTTCATGCATCAGTTTACAAGCCCCAAGGAAGTGGTCTTATGTTCGGACCTATTAGGTGCGCAAAACACAAAATGTTTACATCATGATGTCGCCCAGATCTAGGCAAACTCTCGTGATGCCAAAATAGCAAGTCCTTTTACCAGCTGTGGCCATGGCAATAAGCAAGCAAGCAGCTGTATCTGGAAAGAAGCAGTTGAATGCATATGGTATGGAAGGAACACGTGTGACAGGACTAGGAGGAGGTCCAGTCTAATTTGTGGATGTCACCATCAGAATCTCGGATTTAAGTTGGTACCTGAAGTGAGAAACGTGTAGAGGCTGCCATATTTATTTCCTTTTAAACAATACTAACTGCCTGGCAGTCTTGCTGATCTTTGGCTGCAGTAGTGTCTAAATCACGCACCTGAAACAAGCATGCGGCTAACCTCATCAGATTTTTATCAGAAACATCTGATCTGCATGCTTCTTCAGGATATATGACTAAATTCGAGGCAGAGGGTCAGCAGGACAGCCAGGCTACTGGTATTGTTTAAAAGGAACTAAATATGTCAGCTTCCATACCCCTCCCGCTTCCCTTTTTAGAGAGGAGCTGTCAGCAATACTATCTCAGAAAAAAACACATATATAAGTAGATAAATACTTGCTCTACTTGCATAACATATGGATTGCGCTGTCCACGTTTTGATTTTAGTGATTTTTCTATAGTAAAAAAGAGAAAATCCTTCTTAGGATTCTCCATTTTAACTGTGTCTATCTTGAAGCCAATCCTGATGTCATTTCCTCCCTTACTCCCCTCTGCCTGATTGTGTATGCATTGCCCCGCCTCCTCCCAGTCTTCAGGCACTCCCACCCAGCTCTGCAATAGAAAGTGCATTGTCTCAGCATGAGAAATATTGGCCAATCAGAGAGGAACAGGGGTGTGGGAGGGGAAAACTAAAGGGAAAGAGGCTTCAGCCAATCAGGCTGCATTAGTTAAGTCTGAGGGGAAAGTAAGGCAACAAAAAAGACAACCCAGCATGCCCTGCAACTTCCTTTGTGCGGCAGACGTACCAAATAAGAGCCACGGAAACGGGGGAAGCTGTTTTATGGATAAGAAAACTAAGAGTGATTTTTAACCATTTCACAACTGAGGGGTTTTACCCCTTGAGCACCAAAGCAATTTTCACCTTTCAGCGCTCCTTTATTCATTCGTCTATAACTTTATCATTACTTATCACATATAATTGTATTTGACCATTTGTCCCGGTTATAAAACCATTTAAATGATGTCCCTATCACAATTTTTGGCGCCAATATTTTATTTGGAAATAAAGGTGCATTTTTTTCAGTTTTGTATCCATCCCTAATTACAAGCCCATAGTTTATAAAGTAATAGTGTTGTACCCTCTTGACATAAATATTTAAAAAGTTCAGTCCCTAAGGTACCTATTTATGTATTTTTTTTATTGTAAATTTTTTTTTTTTTAATTACAAAACAAAAAAAATTGGCGAGTGTGGGAGGTAATGAGTTAATTTTTTGTGTAAAAGTAGTGTATTTGTATGTGAAAAATGCTTTAGTTTTACTATTTGGCCACAAGATGGCCACAGTAACATTTTATTTATGCGACCTGCAAGCATCCGGAAGTACGCTTGCAGGAAGTACAAAGAGGCTGGGAAGTTTTTTTTTTCTTCACAATGATCGCTGCTTCTCGTAGAAGCAGCGGATCATTGCGGGGGCTTAGATCAACGAACGGGAATGGATTTTCCCGTTCATTGATCTCCGGGCGAGCGGGCGGCGGCGTGCATGCAAGCAAGAGTGCGTGCATAAGCGAGCGGGAGCGCGGGAAGTACGGATTTCTCCGTCCCTGGTGGTAAGAGGATGGAAAAAGGGACGAAGAAATCTGTACGGGTGGGGGTGGTTAACTGGTGGTTTGCCTGGTTAGCATCCTTATTATTACTTGTTTACCAGATAAAAATAAAGAATTGATTTTTTATTTTATGCCCGACTGTTACACTTTAAAGCGCACCTGAACTCAGAACTTCCTCTCTGCTCTAAAAGAAAACCAACAGTATATCAACCTTTAAAGAAAAACATTTCTTTGTTACAGCTGCTGATACAAGTCCTGCAATAAATCTGCAGTGTCTACTTCCTGCTTTCATGGAAGCAGACATAGAGTTAACATCTTGTATTTACAAATTAGCTGCTCTGCCGAGGCAGCCAGCTGATGGATCAAATTACAGTTGTGATTAGTTGCAGATGACGGGGGAATAAGACAGGCTAAGCTGTCTACATACATACAGGGTGCAGCTCTCTCTGTTTTTCTTCTGTCCCGTGCAAGAGTTCAGGTCCCCTTTAAGAAGGCAAGTGAGCTGTTTAGATTTTTCGGACCTTTACGCACTGAATGCACCGACTGCATCTGAAAGTTAAATGAGGACTTTGAGTTGGAGAAGCGAGGCAAGGCCACAGGTGATTGAAGGGATTGGTGTAGGAGCAGTAATGAGATTTTGGGGCTCTTTGTATTGCATGCGTAATGGAGAAGAAGCCAGAAGCCTGTTTACCGCTACGCTGGAAGAGTTCTATGAGCTGCTAATAGGAAAAGATGGGAATAAGTCTGATAATTATCCAGCTTTAAGATTAGATCCCGCTCTAGTGGTTATATTGGATGGAGTACTTGAGATAGGAGATGAGACAGAACTCGGCAGTACGCTACAGACTGGAAGACATTCATTTTTTAATTAACATCCCAAAATCCATAACCAATGCTTTATATTTTTTATTTGGAATAGCTCAGAGTCATGGGGGCTCAGAAGCGAATGGAACTAATATAGCGGAGTTGTCCTCATCAGCAATAGGCATTGCATAAAAGTTTGAATTCTGCCATTCAGAGCCAATTTAGTGCCTATGGGACCAGCAGACGACTGCAAAATGTCAGAAAGAAGAATCAATTAGGAAGATGGCAAAACTTGCTATTGTTGTTCTTATGTCTATTTCTGACCAATCCGGTGCCACAAGCCAGATACTTCAAGCCAATCCCCCAGTAATGATGTTTCCCCAAAACTAGCAAGTACGGCCATAACTACCCCCATAACAAGTATTGGTGTTATAATCCCACTTTCAGGGGCGTAGCTAGGGCTTCCAGCGCCCGGGGACAAAGACTATTAATGCGCCCTGTAAGGAGGTCAAAAAAGGGGCGTGGGCATGGTAATGGGTGGGGCCAAATATACATGACCTTAGCAGTGGTGTAAAAGGTCTGGCAGGGAAGTTTGAGCTCTGCCATAGTGTTTCCCCCCAAAATACATGTAATCTGACAGCATTTCACCAAAAATACATGTAATTTGGCAGAGGTTCCTCCAAAATACAGATATTTGGCAATGGTTCCCCCAAAATAGACACAATCTGGCAGCAGTGGTTCCCCCAACATACATATAATCTGGCAGCTGTTCCCCAAAAAACACTTAATCTGGCAGCAGCAGTTCCCCAAAAATACAGTTAATCTGGCAGCAGTTTCCCCAAAATAGGTGCCCCCAGTATAGGTAACCAGGTCTATGGGTGTCCCCAGTGGTAGTAACCAGGTAAATAAATAAAAAAAAAAAACACAGGTCACAGCTGGGCACCCCTAGGGACCCAGCGCCCGGAGGCACGTGTCCTACCCCGCCCACCCCAAGCTACGCCCCTGCCCACTTTTACAAGTGAACAGGTTATCTCCTTCAGTAACAAGAGCAGCCCTAATGTCCCCCATATAACAGGCCAGCACTGCCATAGTTACACCCTATAACAAGTACCTTTAGTAAGTCTCAACTATAACAAGTACTCCCATTATACTGCATGTTCCTATATAACAAGGTTCTCCATTATGTTCCTATATAGCAAGTGCCTTATGTATGGTCCTATATAACAAGTTATTCCATTATGTTCCTATATAACAAGGTTCTCCAATATGTTCCTATAACAAGTGCCTTCTTTATGTTCCTATAACAAGTGTCTCCATTATTGTTCCTATAACAAGTACTCCCATTATACTGCATACCCTCTACAACAAGTGCATGCATTAACCTGCACCCATCCCTAGTGAGTTCATTAAGTTATTCTATATAACAAGTACCTCCATTATGTTCCTATAACAAGTGCCTTCTTTATGTTCCTATATAACAAGGTTCTCCATTATGTTCCTATATATCAAGTGCCTTATGTATGGCCCTATATAACAAGTTATTCCATTATGTTCCTATATAACAAGGTTCTCCATTATGTTCCTATATAGCAAGTGCCTTATGTATGTTCCTATATAACAAGGTTCTCCAATATGTTCCTATAACAAGTGCCTTCTTTATGTTCCTATAACAAGTACCTCCATTATTATTCCTATAACAAGTACCTCCATTATTATTCCTATTACAAGTACCTCCATTATTGTTCCTATAACAAGTATCTCCATTATTATTCCTATAACAAGTACCTCCATTATTATTCCTATAACAAGTATCTCCATTATTATTCCTATAACAAGTACCTCCATTATTATTCCTATAACAAGTATCTCCATTATTATTCCTATAACAAGTACCTCCATAAACACCTACCCTGCTCTTTGTTTCATTTTACACTGCTCAGTCTGCCTGTTATCAGCTCTGATAAAATCCTCAACTGAGCATTCAGTCTAGCTTTTCTCAGAATGATTATAGCTGAATCAGTCTTCTGTGATGTCTTTTCAAGCCCAAGCCTGCCCCCTTCTGGCTCTGCTTTGCTGCTTGGAGGATAAATAGCAGCAAAGCAGAGCCAGAAGGGGGCAGGCTTGGGCTTGAAAAGACATCACAGAAGTCTGACTCAGCTATAATCATTCTGGGCAAAGCTAGACTGAATGCTCAGTCCGGGATTCTTATCAGGGCTGATAACAGGCAGATTTAGCAGAGAAGAATGAAACAGAGAGCAGGGTAGGTGTTTACTGTCATGTTCCCACTGATATATATATAGTAAAATACATGAGGGTGCTTCATCTCTGGTTGTCTTTAGGTGGTTGAAACACCACCGGCAGAACAGCTGGTAACAGACCATGTATGCCCCGGCCGCGGGACACAGGGCAGTGCGTCCAACCGAGTCTGCCTTCACTTCCGTAACGTCAGCTTGCAGCCTGGCGCCGCCCTATGCATCTTGTCACAACGACTCATTCACCCCTGAATGAGTCGTTGTGACGAAACGCATAGGGCCACCCCAAGGTGGTGGCACATCCCCCAGGAGGGCAGCACCAGGTGCAGGCCGTGATTTGTTTAGGACAATACTTGGCACTATGCGCATTTCATTTGTCGTTTTAGGGTAATCCTCCTGCTTCTAAGCAAGGGCGATATAGAAGCACAGCAGCTTTACTTGTGGATAGTGTTTGAAGGAGAGGTGACTCTGATTCTAGCTGCGATCCCCACTCTGTACGGAGGTTGGTTCTGTGGAGCGCAGTATATTTTCTTCTTTTTATGATCACCCCCTGGAATTGTCTGGAGATCAGGGCAGCCGTCAGGGGAGGACAACTGACACTGCAGTGAGGGGCCCAGAGCTTCCGGGGGCCCTGGCCCACCCCCAAAGCGCTGGAAGGGCCGTATGTGATGGCTGCGGGCCTGTGGCTCACTAACCAGCACACCGCGTTCCAGGCCAGCACTGAGAGTAGAGTGACATCAGCGCTTGAAAATAGGGAGCAGATGAGTGAGTCCGCTGCAGTGGACTTTCTTTACTGGGGCACCACCTATATCTGGTTATGCTTAGAATAAGAACATTTATGCGTGCTCAAACACCAAGTTTGGCTTTGCAAATCTGGCCTAATTGGATTATCATGAGGCATAGCTCATGCAAATATGCATTTGCTTTCACATGCCAAACTATGCAGGGTCAAAAACCAATACCGCAAAGCGGTTGTCCTGTGGGAATGAGTTCATGCTACATTAGCACTATCCAGGAGCGCCACGGGGAGGCTTCCCAATGCCCCCATACAACCGGGGGGACCACGGGGTACCAGGCTCTCCCACTGCCTGGGAACCACAGCAGCAACCCAGAGGGGGAGGCTGGGTAGCGCAGGCGACCCCCCCAAGCGTGGCCAGCGCTGGGGGGGGGGGGGGGGCATCCGCACCTGCCTCCCAATATTAAAAACAGGCACTTACCTTAACATCCATTGCATTCTGCTACATGTGCATTAACTTGGGGGCACCACATGGGAAAGGAGTGAAGCATGGGTCACCCCAAGCTTTGGAGCTCAGGGCTGGCTAACATAAAACACACCAGAGGGGGGGGGGGGGGGGGGGGAGGACAGGCACAGACAGCTCACCCCAGGGCTCACACCACCTATATCTGGCTGCAGGCTACCTATACTGGGCCACCACCTATATCTGGCTACCTATACTGGGGCTGGAACCACCTATACCTAGATACCTATACTAGGGCACCACCTGTACCTGGCTACCTATACTGGGGCATCACCTGTACCTGGCTACTTATACTGGGGTGCCTATAGCTTGCTACCTATACTAGGAGCACCTGTACCTGGGTAACCTATACTGGTGCACCACCTATTCCAGGCTACCTATACTGGGCACCACCTATACCTGGCTACCTATACTGGGGCACCACCTGTACCTGGCTACCTACATTGGGGCACTACCTTTACTTGGCTACTTATACTAGGTGCCTATAGCTTGCTATCTATACTGGGGGGCACCTGTACCTGGCTAACCTATGCTGGTGCACCACCCATACCAGGCTACCTATACTGGGGGTAACTATACTAGGCTACCTATACCGGGGCACCACCTATGGTTGAATACCTATACTGGGGCACCTGTATCTTGCTGGCCTATACTGGGGCACCAGCTATACCAGGCTACCAATACTGGGGGCATCTACACCAGGCTACCTATACTAGGGCACTACCTATAGCTGGCTACCTATACTGGGGGCACCTATGCCTGGATACCTATACTGGGGGCACCTATGCCTGGATACCTACACTGGGGGCACCTATGCCTGGATATCTACACTGGGGGCACCTATACCTGGCTAGGGCAGGGGGGCGAGCTGAGACAGAAGGAGACAAGAGGTAACACAGGGGGATAAAAGAGGCACAGGGAGAAGAGAGATAAGACGGGAACATGAGGTCACACAGAGGGATACAAAAGAGGCACAAACTGAGGTGAGACAGAGGGTGACAAAAGAGGCACAGGAAGAAAAGAGGGGGACAAAAGAGAATGGATAGTTACAGACCTACAAGTCCCTATCTCATTTTTTAACCAGGGACTGTCTGTATTTTGCTAGTATTTGGCTCCACCCACAACATGCCATGATCATGCCCACTTTTTGCCACATCACACTGTACATGCCGCTTTCTTCAGTGTCAGAGCCATGCACATTTTTCGCCGCAGTACACTTCTCGCACGGAGGTGGGGTGGCTACTGGGCGGGCACAGCAACCAGTGGGTGGACCCAGGGAGGGGGGAGGGGCAAGGCCTAATGATGTGTGAGGGTCCCCAAAATTTCTAATGGCGGCCCTGCTGGAGATATCTTAGAAAATCAGGATGTTTGTCTCCAGCCACCCACATGAGCCAGGACTGTCATAACCGGCTGTGCTGGCTCAGCTTCAGCAGCAGTCCAGGCCTACTAGCCGCACACACAGGGGAAGTACTCAGGGAGGGGGTCACTGAACTTGGCACTACATCCACAATTGATCTTCTGTCTGAATTAGCAGTACAAACACATTGTTAAAGAGACTGCAGAGAAGTAATGGGGCAGAAGTGAGTCTGCGGACGAGAGAGCAGGACATCAGTGCTGACATCACATATACCCCCACAAGGATATGAGAGGTTATTATTTCACATTCTGTGATGCATCTGACAGCAAATTGAAGAATAAGCCATTGGGATCTTCCTGTGGAGGCTGATGAAAGCCACTGGAACATTTGCTTTACCCCTCCTGAAATAAATCACATACAGATGTCGTAATGCTAGAAGGATGTGGAATATGCATCGCTAGAAATAGCATAGATAGTATATGCTGTGCAGGTCACTGAGGGCAAAATGGCAGAACCTGGATGGTATAATTAGTAGAACTTTTAAGGGGCCCATACACTGGTCGATTTCAGAAATAAATTCTATCAAATTTATTGATCGATTTGCAGACGATTTCGATCAATTTGATCTATCTGACAGGACAGAAAATCTAGGTCAGCAGATCAATGGCCCATAGAGTTGCATTGGATCTAATGGTCCAATAATGCATTTAGATTGATTTTCAATAGATTTCATTCTGAAATCTATTGGAAATCTGTTCCTAGTGGCACACAGCAGATAGATTCCTGACAGATTCGACTTGACAAGCATCTGACAGAAATCTATCTGATGGTCGAATCTGCTGCAAATCTATAAGTGTATGGCCACCTTTACATTGTAAAGCAGAGTTCCCCAACCTTTTTTCGCCCTGAGGACTGCTTTCCAGTCCACACGCTTTTCCAGGGAAATGCATGGGTTGGAGGATGTGGGGTTGGTCTTGAAGGTGGCAATTGGTCTAGGAGGCTAAGGTGCTTTCGTGAGGGAGCAGGGTGGAGGTAATGGTGTGTGTGTTGGGGGGGGGGGGGGGGAGGGTACTTAGAGAACCACAAGTGCATTTTAAGTGGTGCAGGATCTCCCCCAAAACTGCACTCCCCTTTATAGTGTGCCTAGTATTAGTTTCACCCCCCCCCCCCCCCCCGCATCAAACAGTGGCCTAACTCCCCTCAACCAGCCCCCACCCCACTCCCAGCGAAGCAAGCCAGTTAACCATAATAACCCTTCTGCCCCCACAGGCAGAACATATCACAACTCCCCCCCTCCCCCTCACGAACTTGCATATTGCATTGTCAGTAAAGGTACTCTTTATTTGAGCAGCAGTGAAAGGAACTGGACAAAGTTGGCTCTGTGACATTTTCAAAAGGAATTTCTCTGGACCAGCTGTATGAAATAACGTCTTGTCCACAGAACTTCTATTTGAAAAAGTCATTCACTTGGATCAGAGAGCACAAGGACCACCTGAATGTTGCTGAGCCAGTATGCAGTATCAGGTAAGTGGTTAAAGTGTAACTGTCTGGCTTAAAATCAATTCTTTATTTTTATCTGGTAAACAAGTAATAAGGATGCTAACCAGGTAATCTACAAGTTAAAAATCACTATTACTTTTCTTGTTGATAAATGATCATTCCCCAGTTTACCTGAATCTTATTTGGTACATTGCCACACAAAGGAAGTTGCAGGGCATGCTGGGTTGTCTTTCTTTGCTTATTTACTTTCTTCTCAGACTTAACTAATGCAGCCTGATTGGCTGAAGCCTCTTTCCCTCCTGTTTTCCCCTCCCACACCTCTGTTCCTCTCTGCTTGGCCAATATTTCTCATGCTGAGACAATGCACTTTCTATAGTGGAGGGCGAGCAATGCATACAAAATCAGGCAGAGGGGAGTAAGGGAAGAAATGACATCAGGATTGGCTTCAAGATAGACACAGTTAAAATGGAGAATCCTAGGAAGGATTTTCTATTTTTTTTTACTATAGAATAATCACTAAAATCAAGATGTGGGCAGTGCAATACATATGTTATGTAAGTAGAGCAAGTATTTATCTGTAGGGATGCTCAT
This sequence comes from Hyperolius riggenbachi, assembly GCF_040937935.1. Classification (NCBI taxonomy): domain Eukaryota; kingdom Metazoa; phylum Chordata; class Amphibia; order Anura; family Hyperoliidae; genus Hyperolius; species Hyperolius riggenbachi. The sequence goes on along the minus strand of NC_090657.1, from coordinate 35,612,012 downwards.
TCGGATTTCACCGAATTGAAATTTCCGAGTTCCTATTAGAAATCCGAATTACCGATCGGAACTTGGAAAACGGAACTCGGAAATCGGATTTCTGCAGAAATACTGTATTAATGCAATTTGGTAATTTTAGCCCAATTACAGAACTCGAAACCAATGGACCTGGCAGAGAATGCAGAAACAACTCGGAAGTATTTGGCCAATCAGAGAATGCAAAAAAAATGACAAAAAAACACAACTCGGAAATCGGAAATCGGATTTCTGCAGAAATACTGCATTACTACAACCGGGCAATTTTAGCCCAATCACAGAACTCGGAAACATTGGACCAATCAGAGAATGCAGAGTCAATTCGGAAGTATTTGGCCAATCAGAGAATGCAAACAATGACCCACAAAAACACTACTTGGAAATCGGAATCCGAA